>NC_080173.1:91618457-91823457 GCF_950295315.1 Erinaceus europaeus
AAAAACAAAGTCAAAAATAAGTTGTGACCTATCCAAACTTATAAAGCTGATTAAGTGATGGAGCAAGACTCTTCAACATTATGGAAGGCTGTTATTGATATTTTACTGTCATCTCTTTAATATATGTTCATATAAAACATTTTTTGATTTGGGAGTCGGGCTGTAGTGCAGCAGGTTAAGCGCAGGTGGCGCAAAGCCCAAGGACCAGCATAAGGATCTCCGGTTTGAGCCCCTGGCTCCCCACCTGCATGGGAGTCTCTTCACAGGCAGTGAAGCAGGTCTGCAGGTGTCTATCTTTCTCTCCCCCTCTCTGTCTTCTCCCTCCTCTCTCCATTTCTCTCTGTCTTATCCAACAACAATGACAACAATAATAACTACAACAGTAAAACAGCAAGTGCAACAAAAGGGAATAAATAAAAATAAAATAAATTAAAAAACATTTCTGATGTATGATATTTAGAATAAGACTATTGATAAATGACGTAGTAGTGCATGGCATTATGTCTTAGAGAAAACTACAGGTTCTGTTGACCTCATAATACATAGTTAATAGAAGGTGATAGGTAATATGAAGTGAAAGGGAGAAGGGGCATAAAACAAGGGTGATAGTCCTGTCCTATATCCACAAGTCAAGTGGTGACAATGTCAACATTTGATGTCTCAGACATAGAAGTATCAACATTTAAATCATCAATGAAGCCCATGAAAAAAACATGAATAACTATTTAACTATCCAAATTGGGCAGCATAGGGATGGGGAAAGAAAGTAAGCTAAAATTTCAATTCTCTTAACAGAAAACTTTTCATCTTTGAGAGCACTGCTCAACCCTAATTACCAGTGGTGAAGGTACCATGCGCTATGCTGTGCTATCTCCCTGGACCTTATAACAGAAAATTGGTAGTTTTCTAAAACAGATATATCAAGCAATTAGTATTACATTTCTCCATTGTCCTTATCTCTCAATGCATCAATGTTCTCTGTTGGGTATTCAATATATCTCTGGGACCAGAGAAGTAGACTAGTCATAAGAAGGACTAAGGATAAACTTTAAAAAATTCATGAGTAGGTTTTTTTTTTTTGGGGGGGGGTTTAATGTTTTACAGTATAGAAGTTGGCACATGGGTAAACTTAACGTACCTCACCATGATAGGCGTCTGCAAAAATACTCTCACACCGAGCCTAGGTTATTCTCCACCATCATGCATAAGGTCCTGGGTAATTTTTCATATGAAGCCAAAAATGATACCCTCTGATTGATGGACAGAAAATCTGCCAACGGTATCTAAACAGGAATCATTTAAAATTGGTCACATTGAGGGCAGAGGATGTGGGTTAGGAAACATTGAAGTGGGAAGTATTTGCTGGGGCTTTATGCCCACACAATTCCGTTACTGCTGGTGCATTTTTTTTTTTTTGGTGAAGAATGATGGACAGGGAGATGGAGTCAGAAAAAGAATGAAAGACACCACAATATTACTTCACTGATAACCACTTGTGAAGCTTCCTTGAGCTAGTGATCTCATAAGGTGGCCAGGGGCTCAAACTCTGGTCCTTATATAAGGCAAAATGTGTGCTGTACTGAGTGAGCTACCCCTTGGCCCCACAAATAGATTTCTAAAATACTTCTTAGACAGTAGGTTACAGAATACCAGTGCAATAGTACTAAGCACAAGGACCTGCACAAGGATCCAGGTTCAAAGCCCTGGCTCCTGACCTGAAGGAGAATGTTTCACAAATGGCAAAGCAGTTCTGCAGGTATCTCTTTCTCTCTCTCTTCTGTCTCTCCTCCCTCTTTCCCCCGCAACCCGCATTTCTCTCTGTCCTATCCAGTAAAGTGGAAAAAAATGGCCACCAGGAGCAGTGGATTCATAATGCCAGCACCAAGCCCTAGAGGCAAATAATAATAATTACAACAACAACAATAATAATCATACACCGGTGCAAGCATCACTATCACAATTTCTGGAAAATATATGTATTTCCCACAAATACACATTGAAATGTGTCTGCTAGCAATGGTCATCTCAAAGTTGTCCTCAAGATTATGCTATTGTTTGTTTGTTTATGATTTGTAAATTTCTTACAAAAATGTTTTTGTTCAAACTTGGGAAGAATCCTGTGTTTCTTGTACTTCTTTTAAAAAATATTTATTTATTTATTCCCTTTTGTTGCCCTTGTTGTTTTATGTTGTAGTTGTTATTGATGTTATTATTGTTGGATAGGATAGAGAGAAATGGAGAGAGGAGGGGAAGACAGAGAGGGGGAGAGAAAGATAGACACCTGCAGACCTGCTTCATCACTTGTGAAGTGACCCCCCTACAGGAGGGAAGGCAGGGTCTCAAACTGGGATCCTTACACTGGTCCTTGCACTTTGCACCACCTGCGCTTAACCCGCTGTGCTACTGCCCAACCCCTATTTCTTATACTTCTAAAGGACTGAAAACAATTACACAGATCTCAGAGAACATGCCAATAGACCTGCAAGTATACACATGTTCTAACTTGAGCAATAATTGCTTAATGGTAATCAAGAGTTATTCAATGAAACAAGCTGCAATTGTGAACTATTAGTGAGAAATGCTTACTCGTAGTAATTGCATAATAGAGTATATTATGAGACTCTTAACATTAGCTCCCCCATGTGAGGGAAAATATTACTTGTATCAAGTCTCCTCACTCCTAAATCTATATAGAGACAACCAAAAGGATGTAAATTTTGTTCTGTGAGCAATAGGCCAACTTGATGGTACCAGAGTTAGCATGGTAGAAAGCAATCAAGAAATTTGCTTTGGAAAGAAGTGTGGAGGAGTGACACCTCCTTTATTCTCCTTCCTTCAGTTGAAGAGAAGCAGAGTACTCACTCTGCACTTCTAAGGCAAGTGTAAAAGCTTGATGACTTTGGCATATGTTCACTAGCATTTTAAGATACAGTCTTGCTTGTGTGTAACTTAGGCCTAAGGAAATGGATCTAGGGAGTCCGGCAGTAGCACAGTGGGTTAAGCGCATGTGGCAAAAAGCACAAGGACTGGAGAAAGGATCCCGGCTCCCCACCTGCAGGGGAGTCGCTTCACAGGTGGTGAAGCAGGTCCGAGGTGTCTCTCTTCCTCTCCCCCTCTCTCTCTTCCCCTCCTCTCTCCAATTCTCTCTGTCCTATCTAACAATGATGACATCAAAAACAACAACAATAACTACAACAACAATAAAAAAAAGGACAACAAAAGGGAAGAGAAAGAAAGAAAGAAAGGAAGAAAGAAAGGAAGAGAGAAGATGGATCAGATCGAAAAGAAGAGACATCAATGCATTGGAGAGGGGGTAGCTTTTCTACTGGCTACAAAAGTAAAAAATTGGAATTTCCTTGAGATTAGGTATGGAAATAGTAGTAGGAAGCCACCCAAGTATTGTTTTGCAAAAGGTTCTTTTTCAAGAAGATGTCTGCAATGGAGAAGAAGCTCTAGCCAAAACAAACAAACAAAAACAACTTGTATGAAGCTTAGTTGGCATAGCCCTCCCTGAGTCATTGAAGATCCCAGAGAAAAACTACTGAAGAATCACAAATTATGCCAACCTGAAACTTGGTGTCGGGCTGAGCTTCACTGACAGGAGACAGACGACCCAGGACTCATGGTTGGGTTGTAGGCAGTATCTCTTTATTCATGCAGGACGCAGCACAATCTGAGCTGAGCTAGACTAAACTAACACTAAAACAAACAATGTTGTCTTTATATATACTTCCCATGTAAGGTGTGAACAGGATGTGACATAGAGAGGGTGGAGAGAAAAGTGACTGGTGAAAATCAGGGTGTGACAAGGAGAGGGGGCGGAGCAGGTGAGAATTCTACCACTGAACCACCAATGCCCTGGAGGGAGGGTGGTGCTTTATGTAAATATATAAGTGATTTATGTAAATAGACCTCAGCTTTGAGTGGGATCAAACTAATCCCTATAAAGGCATACCGGTGCTTGGTTAAGCAGAAGCCAGGGGGAGCTGGCATACTACCCAACAACTTGGTCTGTGAAATCTGACACAGCTCGCAAGAGGGTACCAAGACACACCCTAACCATGCCTTTTTCTTCCCTCCCATCCTTTCAAGATTCTTTATTGCAGGAGTCAATGGGAACTTTCAAAAAGCAGAAGGAGTCATAGAATTAGGTCACAGTGAAGAAATACACTTTCCCTTTGGGCTTCCTATTTGAAGCAAGTCAAACTGAGAGAAAATAATTTGGGATTTTAAAACTACACTGAACTGGAGTTATGTAAATAAGTATAAAGATAGCATTGGATTCTTGGTTTTATTAAAATACCAAATAAATAAATAAATGGTATGCAACTCATGTGATGAGAGCTGAGAGTGGATAAAAGACCATGGTTGGAGGTTAGGGCCAGAGGAATAACTCACCAGAGAGAGCCTTACCATATGCTCTATCCAGTCTCAGCACTGGGAACTACACAAGGGCACTTCTAGCACTGTGGTCTCTCTTTCTCTCTATTTAGCTCTCCCTCTGTATCTGAACCTCAGCAGATACGGCTCAGAGGACAGTGAAGTCATGCATATGTGAAGTCTCAGATCATTAAATAGCAAAATAACTGCCACAGAACAAGTTTAATGGGAGATAATGAAAAAGAGTAAGGCTGATTTCAATCTATACCCATTATGTCTAGCCCAGTCATATGGCAAAGAATTTTCTTGAGTTGTTATTGTTTGTTTAATTTTTTTACTTACTTGGTTTTTTCCTTAATTCACGCAGTATCTGTGTGTGTCAAGAAGCTATTCAGTCCCACCTGCAGGGGAGTCGCTTCACAAATGGTGAAGCAGGTCTGTAGATGTCTATCTTTCTCTCCCACTCTCTGTCTTCCCCTTCTCTTTCCATTTCTCTCTGTTCTGTCCAACAACAACGATATCAATAATAACTACAACAATAAAACAACAAGGGCAACAAAAGGGAATAAATAAATATTTTAAAAAGAAGCTATTCAGTTTAGTTTATATCTAAAATCAGTGGTAGATGCATTGCAATTATAAAATTAGAGCCTAAATTCTTCTTTGTGCTTTTAAATTCTGCTTAAAATTGTATATTTATTTTAGTAGCAAATTTTAGTATCCACTCCTAAAGCTCTTTTTAACATAAAGTTATAAATTTATCAGAATGATAAAATTATAAAACTTACTTCCTTTAAATACTTTAAACAACACATTTAACTGATTTACTTGATTTTCTTAAATACTCTGAGCATTTAACTTTACAAACCATTCCATTAAAATCTAATAAACAAACATGAATTTAAGAAACTATATATTATCTTAAATTTTCTAGTAGTATACATAAACCTGGAAAGATTTAAATTTAAAATTACATCTAAATTTATTATTATTAAGGTTGTTAATCAGAGCACTGATGAGCTCTGGCTTATGATGGGTTGAAGGACTGAACCTGGAATTTCAGAGCCTCAGGTATGAGAGTCTCTTTGCATAATCATTATGCTATCTACCCCTGGCACTAAATTAACATTTCAATTCACACTTTAATTTGCAATTACTGGACTTCTGCTTTTAATAGGTGAAATCTTCTTAGAAGTAGCAAGTCCTTAAATATCAAGTATTAAAGGTATAGTGACTGTTTTCTATCACTTTTGAATGTTGAATTTGAACATTTGGGGCAGTTCTTACAAAGGAACCATATAGGAACATATGTGTCCTTTCAAGGAATGGATAATATTTCTTTTTTTTTAATTGAGAAGGTTTTTGACTACATTATATATTTCTTACTTTATTGGAGGAATTAATGGTTTACAGTGAACAAAATACAGTAGTTTGTACATTTCTCAGTTTTCCACATAGCAATTCAGCCCCTTCTAGGTCCTCCTTTGCCATCATGTTCCAAGACCTGAACCTTCTACCCCCACCCCAGAGTCTTTTACTTTGGTGCAATACACCAACTCCAGTCCAAGCTCTGTGTAGTATTTTCTTATTTTTCAGCTTCTCTTATTATTATCATGACTAATGATTTAATAACGATCAACAAGACTGTGGAATAAGAGTGACATAACTCACAGAACTCCCACCACCAGCGAGCCATAACCCATCCCCTCCACTGGAAATTTCCCCATTCTTTATCTCTCTGGGAGTATGAACCAAAGATCTCTATGAGGTGCAGAAGGTGGAAGGTCTGGCTTCTGTAATTGCTTCTCCATAGGACATCGGTGTTCACTCATTGATCCATACTCCCAACCTGTTTATATCTTTCCCTAGTGGAGTAGGAGTCTGGAGAGCTGGGTTCTAGGACATATTGGTGAGGCTGTCTACCCAGGGAAGTCAGGTTGGCCTCATGGTGGTATTTTTCAACTTCTATGACAGAGATCATATAACGTAAGATTTTTATGTGTGTGATTTAGAGATGTATGCACTGAGGACAACTACTTCTGCCAATTATGCATGTTATTAGGTCATTGTGTACATGCTGTGAGATTGATTTCTAGTATATTTGAGTTACAGAAAAAGAAAAATTTCAGTCAGGATGCTTAATGGGCTCTTGTCAGAAACTTTGATGTAATGCACAAAGTGTATTGATAATTGCTACACCAGTGTCAGTAACTCAAAAGAGGTTTTATTTGGCACTTTTATTCTGGATTCATTTCTCATGCAACACCTAATTTTTTTTTGCCATCAGGAATATCGCTGGGGCTTAGTGCAAACACTTTGAATCCACTGCTCCTGGTGGCTACTTTTTCTAATTTATTCGATAGGACAGAGAGAAATTGAGAGGAGAGGGGAAGATAGAGAGGGAGAGAGAAAGACACCTGTAGACCTACTTTACTGCTTGTGAAATGACCTCCCTGCAGGTGGGGAGCCAGGGGCTGGAACCAGGATCCTTGTGTGGGTCCTATGTGCACTTAACCCAGTGTGCCACTGCCTGACTCCTTTTTTTTTTCTTTCTACACATAGACATCTGCAATTTGAACCTAGGTTGATTGCCTAATTAGATTTTCTATTTCCTTAGATCTTAACTCTGTATGTACTTTTTTCTATCTACTGCAAAACACCTCTGAACTTGAAGGAGGCCTGCATTCTTTCATCATACAAGACCACCCAACTCTTACAGGTATTATTAAAATGGTAACGAATTGCATTCTAAATACCTAACATAGCTACAGTGATGTCCTGCACTCTAATCTGTACAATGAAACCTAAAAAAAAAAAAAAAAAAAACCCAGATATAAATGTAGACCCAAGTTTGAGAGATTTTGCTTTAATCTGTTCTGGTGTTTTCTATTTAACAGCCATAGGAAGTAGATTGCACCAATAGTTCTCCTTTATAGATGCATTTTAAAGTAAAGAGGCAAAATTTCAAGATATGTATTGCAAAATATCATTGAAAAATATGTATACATTAAGTATAGAATGAAAACTTGGGGGCTGGGCGGTAGTGCAGTGAGTTAAGCACACATGGTGCAAAGTGCAAGGACAGGCGTAAGGATCCCGGTTCGAGACCCAGCTCCCCACCTGCTGGGATAGCTTGAGGGTGCTTCTTCCTGAGCACGTGCTCTCTGGGTTGGAGAGAACTCAACTGGAGCCAACCTAGGCTACTGCATGGGAGAGGGATCAGGAACTCGTGTCGGGCTAGCTTCACAGGAGACTCTGGATCTTGCGGAACTAGAAGGCAATCCAATGTGTGTTTAATCAGAAAAGAAGATTCTTTTAAACATCAAAAGAAGGAAGTGGTAGGGTGTGAGTAGGAGAGGGAGTGGAGCGAAAAGAGAGTGCAAACCAGTGGGATTAAACCAGTGCCCTGCAGGCAGGGCAGGTCTCAGGTAAAACAGTGATTATGTAAATAGACCACAGCATTAAGCAATGGAGCAGGGGGGAGCTGGCATACTTACCAACACCCACCTGCAGGGGGAATCGCTTCACAAGTGGTGAAGCAGGTCTGCAGGTGTCTATCTTTCTCTCCCCCAGCCTATCTTCCCCTTCTCTCTTTTTTTATCTTTATTTTTTAATTTACTGGATAGAGACAGCCAGAAATTGAAAGGGAAGGGGGTGATAGAGAAGGAGAGACAGACAGACACCTGCAACACTGCTTCACCTCTTGCAAAGCATTCCCCCTGCAGGTGGGAACTGGGGGCTTGAACCTGGGTCCTTGTGCACTGTAACATGCACATTCAACCAGCTGTACCACCACCCGACCCCTGCTCTCTTGATTTCTCTCTGTTCTATCCAATAACAACAATAGCTATAACAACAATAACAATAATAAGGGCAACATAATGGGGAAAATGGCCTCCAGGAGCAGTGGAATTGTAGTGCAGGCATTGAGCCCCAGTGACAACCCTGGTGGCAAAATAAATAAATAAATAAATAAATAAATAAATAAATAAATAAATAAATATGCAAATAGTACAAAGCCCAAGAATCCTGGTTCCAGCCCCTGGCTCCTCACCTGCAAGAAGGTCTCTTCACAAACAGTGAAGCAGGTCTGTAGATGTCTTTCTCTCCCCTTCTCTATCTTCTCTTCCTCTCTTCATTTCTCTCAGTCCTATCCAATTACAAAATGGAAAAAAAATCTCCTCCAGGACCAGGAGACTCATAGTGCAGGCATCAAGCACCAGCAATAACCCTGGAGGAAAAAAAGAGAATTAGAACTGAAGTCAGCTCTGATTACAAGTTTGTTGTTCATTCTATTGCACTCCCCTTCCTCTTTCAGAGTAAAGGAATAAACACCGAGAGGAAGTTCTCTAAAACATTTGAAATTCACGAAACAACAACAACAACAACAAAAACTAATGGTAAAAAAAAAATGGTAAAAAAAAAAAAGAATACGTTTTAATCTTAAGTCCTTCTGGTCAATACGAATTCTTTAGCAGTCTATAATAGTGTTAATTCTGGAGGGGGAAAATGACTTTCTTACCAGTATTGCTGATTGTCTACATAAAGTGGACACATTAAGATTTGATAATTACTCTAAGAAGTACAGATCAAGACAACAATGAGATATTACCTCTCACTTGTGAGAATGTTCTATATTATCAATGTGAGATAATGCAGTGGTGGCACATCTGGTTGAGTGCACATATTAGCATGTGCAAAGACACAGAATCAATGCCCTGCTCCCCACCAGCAGGAGGAAGCTTCTAAAAAGGTGCATCAGTCTCTCTGTCTCTTTCTTTTTCTCTCCCTTTCTATCTCCCCTTCTCTCTTAATTTCTCTCTGTTGCTATCAAATAAAAAATTTGAGAGAGAAGAATGTGAATAATAAAACAGAATAATCAAGTGCTGTGAAGGATGTGGGGAAAATGAAAAGGATTTTTTTACATTGTTGGTTGAAGTGTAAATTGGTCCAACCCCTATAGTAATTTATTTGTTTGAAAAACTCTTTATCCCTCCTTTAAGTCTGATTGATAGTCAAGTAAAACAAAAGTAGTGGAAGTCATTTCTGTCCAAAAGTTTATATCTACCCTTTCTAGCCTTTTGAGTTTCTGTTGAAATTATCAGCTGATGGTGTTAAGGGCTTCCAATTATAGGTAATGACTTTTTTTTTCTCTAGCTATGTTCAAAGTCGTCCTTTGTCTTTGATCTTGATCATTTTAACCACAGTGTGCCCTGATGAACTTCAGTTTTGAGTCATTCCTGGATATTTTTGAGCTTTCTGGATCTGGGTGCTAATATTTCTTCAAGTATAAAGTCAATTCCTTTCTCTCTCTCTCTACTTCTTCGTGTACCCCTATGATGCAAATGTGACTGATTTCTTTTGATATTGTCCCATAACTGTATTGTTATCTTCATTTATTTTAGTGCTTTTGTTGTTATTTTGGGATAACCAAAGATACTTTATATTTACAATCTCTACTTTGATCTTTAGCTTCGGCTTACCTGCATATTCAGCATAGGAGCCTGTGTAACCTCTGCATCCCTGTAGATCTGAGCTGGCATTCTGTGGTCATAGCTAGGAACATTCTAGGCTGTACTCATTGCAGGACCTGTCTTCCTTGAGTGGCCAGGTATGTTTACCCAATATCATTTTGGAGCATGGATCAGTCCATACCATTGTTGATCCACAATAAGAGCAAAGTTCTATAAAGGCCCACAGAAGGTCCATTATGTTGTTCCTGGTGGAGATGACCAGGGATAGTGGAGAGAGGGCTCTGTTGGAGGTCTAGGCCCATCACCCATGTCTATGTGGGAATGCCAGGATTCCCTGATTAGGGCTCCAGATGATGGGGCCTCACACTAAATTTTATGTAGGAAACTAGTATTTAAGGCGATTAAAAATAGGGTGACTCTAATTTCAATGCAGGTTAAATAGGGTGACCCTTCTTTCCTCCTCCACCTTTCCATAAGGGGCTCGTATAAACGTTGGTATCCACTATTGTTCATGAACTAGGGTCTAAATACCACTCTCACGGTATTCTAAAACATAGCAATCTATAGAGGACATTTCAAACACCTTTGCTCCCAAGAGTGGGGAACTAACTCGAACACAGTGTTATCTCCAGGCAGATACCACTGTGACAACATCTTTGCCTTCTCCATTTAGAAACAATGGCATTATTATCCCAACCCCAAAGAATTCTTATCTGATGCTTGCCACATGTAGCACACCACCTCTATCATTTTGTGTAAAGCTAATGTGTTTGTCAGAGAACAAGTAGCATGATTGCTAAAGTCTCTAAGGGAGAGCATCCTTCTCCTCTGTTTTATCTCATCTCAAATGTGGTCTTTGCAAATTAGGGGAGTTTGTCAGGGAAAAAAAAAAAGTTTTCCATGAAAGCGATTTAGTCTTGATATACCCTAATTCTGCTTTTACCACCAAATCTTCTCTATCAACAATTGGTATCAGATAAAGAAATAGTGAAAAAGGAGGAAAGCATGGCAGTTAACATGGGCCTTCAGTAGACCCAGACTTTGTAATGTTCGAATGCTCAATCCACATGTAATTTATATCACAGTTATTGATTGCTTCTGCTACCTCAGAACTATGGAAACAGACTTGGAAGTCATCAAAAAAAAATACGTAGAGACTATTTTTATAGTGCTTATACTGTCCAGTAGTTTGTGGTTTTCCTTTCACATGAACTTGAGAGTTGAAACCCAAGGCCAAATGGGAATCATAGCCATAAAAACTTGGGCATCTATTTTATTTCTCTAACCATTTTGAAGAGCTTTGACTACATTATCCACCCTAAGCCCCACCCCTCAAAAATATTTCAGCCCCAAATCTCCTCAAAGATTAACAAGCTGACAAACCTTGCTAATGTCAAGGAGAGGAAAACAGCTCCCTGCTAGCTGCCGGAAATGGACTCCAGACTTCCTCTTTCTTCAGCGGAGGACACTATGTAACTGTTCAAAAATGTGAAGGTTTCTTAAAACATGATGACTATTACAGGACCAAGACAAGGGCTTCTCCTAGAGCCAGGTAGCAATATTCAGCCAATGAATCAGATCCCAGTCTGGCCTGATGTTCAACAAGGAGGTGATTTATAATGGGATTCAGGGGCAGTCTGCGGATACACCTCAGAAGTTAGATAATCCAGACCAGCTGGTCATAGATTGTGACACTTCTTTCCCCCTCCATGTCATTTGCTCCCTGCAGATTGTGGGGAGAGAAGGTCTCTGAGAGGCCAGCTTAGAAACATTCAGCACACAAAGATGCAGGCTTCTCAAGGACTGGTTCACGATATGTCTCTCTGAAACCAATGTCAGCTCAGGAAATACTCCAGCAGGAAATAAACGTGGTGGAGTTCTGAAAATGATGGAAAAGTCACAGTATATTGAAAGGTCATTTCTCCTCAGCACTTTATTATCACTGTTTTCCAGGGCTGAGTTCATAGAATAGCATCACTTAGTTTTGTCTCAAAATGTGACTAGTTTTACATGAGATGCTTGGAGTCATAGTAATTTTACTCTTTAGTTCCACTGACATGTAATAATAAATCTATTTACCATAAATATGCATGATAATTACTAGCCGAATATAATGCTTAGTATGTAGTAGTGCTACTCCAATAAACAAGTATATTTAAATAGTTTCAAATGCTATTCTTAAACATATGAAGTCTACAGACAAATTATAGCATAGTGGACAATTTTCACACAGTAATAAACATGTTATGTGTGTGTGAGTTTTGAATATATTCAAAAACATTTCCAGATTTATTTCTGTAGGAAATAAAAATTATATAATAGTGTGAGTGGGGGGAGATAGCATAATGATTATGCAAAGAGATTTTTTTTTTTTTTGCTTCCAGGGTTATTGCTGAGGCTGGGTGCCTTGCACCACAAATCCACTGCTCCTGGAGGCTATTTTTTTCCCCTTTTGTTGCCCTTGTTGTTTTATTGTGGTTGTAGTTGTTATTGTTGTTGTTGTTGATGTTGTTGTTGTTGTTGGACAGGATAGAGAGAAATGGATAGAGGAGGGGAAGACAGAAAGGGGGAGAGAAAGATAGATACCTGCAGACTCTTATGGTGGAGGTTCAAATTCTCAGGTTAAATTCCCCATACTAAGCAGTGCTGAGGTTAAAAAAAAAAAACCTAATACATATGTATCTCCAAAATTATGGCCTGCTCTGACATACCTACCATATCTCTTCCTTGTGTGTTCCTTGCTATCTGCTGTCTTTTCTTTCTTTCTTTCTTTTTTTTCTATTTCTCTTTTGCCTCCAAGGTTAACAATGGGGCTAGGTGCTGGCACTAATAACCTTTTTTTTTTCTTTCTTTTTATTTGATTGGATAGGACAGAGAGAAATTGAGAGAGAGGTGAAAAGATAGACATCTGCAGGTCTGCTTAGCAGTCTCTGCTGGTGAAAAACCAGAGGCTCGAACTGGGATCCTTGTACAGGTCCTTGCACTTAGTACTATGTGCACTTAACCAGGTGCACCACCGCCCGGCCCCCAAATACCCACTTCCATTCCCTTCACTTCCTGCTTAGCTCCTATTTTTATGGTAGAATATTTGTTTTTCTTTCTTTTTAAAATCATCTTATTGGGAGTTGGGCGGTAGTGTAGCGGGTTAAGCGGGTTAAGCGCCCGTGGCGCAAAGCGCAAGGGCCGGTGTAAAGATCCTGGTTAGGTTGAGGCCCTGGCTCCCCACCTGCAGGGGAGTCGCTTCACAAGCGGTGAAGGAGGTCTGCAGGTGTCTATCTTTCTCTCCCCTTCTCTGTCTTCCCCTCCTCTCTCCATTTCTCTCTGTCCTATCTAACGAGGACATCAACAACAACAACAACAATAACTACAACAACAGTAAGGACAAAGGCAACTAAAGGGAAAATAAATAAATATAAAAAAATAAAATCATTTTATTGAGAGATTTATGGTTAATAGTATAGTTGTAGACACATGGGTACAATTTCTCTTCTTGCCATAGTAGGTGACTGTAGACCACTCTCATGGTCAACTTAGACCTGGTTACACCATCATGTACCGAGACCCAAACCTTTTCCGTCCTCTTTTTCCCCACCCTTTCCGGGAGTCCTTTGCTTTAGTGCAATACATCACACCCTGTCCATGTGTCACTTTGTGTTTTTCCCTTTCTATCCTAAACACTTTTTTTTATTATTATCTGTTGGTATGCTTCTAAGACCCCTTCTGTTTCATTGGTTTAATCCCCCCTCTTAACACTGTATTCTATTTACATAACCACTGTTAACTAATCCCGCCCTTCAGGGCATTGGTTTAATCCTCACTGGTTCACGATGTCTTTTTGCTCTGCCCCCTCTCATAGTCTCCGTGATTTCCACCACTGTCTTTTCGCTCCACCCTCTCTATGTCACATCCTGTTTCCACCATACTTGGTGAGTATATATATAAGGACAGGATTGTGATTAGAGTTTCAGTTTAGAGATGGCTTAGATTGCGCTGCTTTCCACACAAATAAAGACTGAACTGCGTACCAGCCGTGAGTCCCTGTCTGTCTGCTGCCCATGAAGGTAGCCAGCCTGGTAATTATCTTTATTTATTTGCTGGATTAAAAACAGAAATAAAGAGAGAAAGGGGAAGATAAAGAGAAAGAGAGACAGACAGACACCTGCAGAACAGTTTCACCACTCGCAAAGCTTTCCCTCCTGCATGTGGGGACTGGGGGATCAAACCTTGGTCCTTGTATATCAGAACATGTGTGCTCAATCAGGTGCGCCACCATCAGGCCCCAAATTTCTTTTTGTATGCTGTACACTTATATAATCACACTGTTTTTTGGGAAACACTCTTTAAACTGTTTAGTCTTGACATTTATCTTATCAAGATCAAGTTAATATATAAAATAATATTTTATAATCATAATAACATGTAAGATTTATAAGAATCATGAGGAAGCTCTTTATATTAAAGGACATCATTAATACATTATTTTGCAGATCAAATGAGGACCAGTCAGCAAGGAGACCACTCTTCTACACTATAAAACGTTAAAAACAAAAAACAAAAAAAAACAACAAAACATTGAGTATAGAATTTGGAAAGGAAGATGCTGTAAAGGAAGATGCTGTAATCCTGAGATGTCACCACAAAACATCATTTGTATGTGAAGAGAATGGAGTTTTCAGATATGCAGATACTCAAATTATTCAGCCCACATACCAGAAAATGTTCAGGAAAAAATGTTACCCAAAGCTAAACTCAAATGTAATAAAAAGAAAAAAAAAACCTAACAATTTTTAAAACTCAGACTCAGTAATGAGAAAGAAGAATAAAAGGCCAGAGGTAAAACTTGAATTTGTTTGAATATATAATTAAGTCAGTAACTTAAAGCTGCAAAACACTATGAAAATGCAGTAAGTGATTTTTGAAAGATAAAAGAGCTTCAAATGAGAAAAACAATAATGAGCAATGGCTAAAATTTCAGTTAAACATAAATAAAAGAAGTGGGGAAAAATCATAGATACTGTTTCCTACTTGAGGTGGATAATTAAAGACCTAGAGGACTCAGTTTTAAATTTTAAATTGAAGTGTAGTTGGATTGAAAACAGAACTTATGCCTTACAGTTCTCCAAAAGAAATAAAAATATTCAAAGTCCAAATAACAAAAGAGGCAGGGAAAGGACACCAGTCTACGAGATTATAAAAGAATGAAGCAATGTGGCACGTGGATGATAAACATAGATTAGAAACTTGTTAAATTAAAAAGCATTCAGACCCCCAGTCTATGTTAGAAAACAGAAGTTAACAGTATTCTGGGTATTATAATACACTGAAAACAAAGGAACCAAGAACAGTTCACACTGAAAAGCCTATGGAAACATATAATATAAATGCAAGCTAAAGGAAACAAAGTATCAATAACATTAGTATCAGCAAATACTTAATTCAAAGCAACATTAATAATTCAAATCTATGAGAAAAAAACCCCATTAAAAAAAAAACTTTTCCCCCTACTGGGCCACTCCCCTGGGCCCAGTTCTTATCAAGAATTAATATTTCATTGTGATAGAGTAAATGTCTATATCCTCATGCTAACGGCGACTATATAAAAGTAAAGTTTAATGGGACCACTCGAATAGGAATTGTGATGGGGTGCTGGGTGGTGGTACACCTGCTTGAGCACACATGTTACAATGCACAAGGTACTCCCCAGTTCCCACTTGCAGGGGGGAAGCTCTGTGAGTGGTGAAGCAGTGTTTCAGTTGTTGCTCTGTCTCTCTTCTTCTCTATCTCCCTTTTTCTCTCACAATTTCTGGCTGTCTCTATCCAATAAATAAAGATAATAAAATTTTTAAAAATTGTGATGGAATGTCACACACCTAATATTTAGAGAAATATGTCAATAGATGGTAGAAAGCAAGAGAAGACAGAGGAGAGTGAACAGAGAATTGATATTGCTTGTTGGGCGGTAGCACAGCGGGTTAAGCACAAGTGGCGCAAAGCACAAGGACCAGCATCAGGATCCTGGTTCGAGCCCCTGGCTCCCCACCTGCAGGGGAGTCGCTTCACAAGTGGTGAAGCAGATCTGCAGGTGTCTATCTTTCTCTTTCCCTCTCTATCTTCCCCTCCCATCTCCATTTCTCTCTGTCCTATCCAACAATGACACCATCAATAACAACAATAAAACAAGGGCAACAAAAGGGAATAAATAAAAAATATTTAAAAAGAGAATAAAATGCCTCAGATTAAAAAAAAAATAAAGAATTTTTTTTTTTTTACAAAAGACCTGAGCTATAAGAAATACTAAAGTAAGCTCTTTGGACTAAGGGGAATGATACCAGATGTTAAATTTGCATCTACAGGAAGGCAAAAAGAGTGACAGAACTAGAAAGTGTGTGGAAAGTAATAGAGAACTGAGCAGAATTACGTAGAAATGCACTCTTGCATCAATACAACAACAGGGGAGAGGTAATAAGATCACATCATTGACAGGTTCTTTTAAATTTTTTTCATTTACTTTAATGAGAGAGACACAGAGAGAAAGATATATAGATGGTAGGTAGATGATAGATTTATTTAATTCATATCATTTAATTTGTATAATTTGGCTGGAGACAGAGAAATTGAGAGGGAAGAGGGAGGTAGAAAGGAAGAGAAGAGAGAAATCTGCAATAATACTTTTCCGCTCATAAAGCTTCCCCTTTGCAGGTGGGGACGATAAACAACGAGGGCAACAAAAGGGAAATAAAAAATAAAAAAAGAGAAAGTTTAATATTCCCTACATCAGCAGTGGATAGAATAATTGAGCCAAAATGGCAAAGCAGAGGGGCTTTGTGTACATTTACCAAATGCAAGGACCCAGGCTCAAGTCCCTGCCCCATCTGCAGGGATAAAACTTCATGAACGGTGAAGTTGTACTGCAGGTGTCTTTCTCTCTTCCTGTGTGCCTTTTCCCTCTCAATATCTCTGCCCCTATTCAATAAAATACAAGTAAATAAATTGGCCAGGATAAAGAAAATCGGAACAGTACTATCAACCAAAATGTTATGATATTTTAAAAGCACTATATGCAGGAAATGTTGAATATATATACCCTTCAAGTGCACATATGATGATTATGAAGCTAAGTCATATGCTGAAACATGAAATAATTTTCGGTATATTTTAAAAGATTATTGGGAGTCAGGTGGTGCTGTACCTGGTTGAGCACACATGTTACCATGTATAAGGACCCAGGTTCAAGCTCCCTCTCCCCATCTGCAGGGGGGAAGCTTCAGGAATGGTGAAGCAGTGATGCAGGAGGCTCTCTCTCTTTCTCTCTCTCTCTGCTCCTCCCTCTTTCCCTCTCCTCTCAGTTTCTCTCTGTTTCTATAATAAATATATAAATCAGTAATATTTTTTAAAAGAACCTTAAAAATATTTTTATCTAACAAATACAATTCTTGATTATGGCAGAATTACATTAGAATTTGTAACAATTAGGAACCAAAAAATGAGGGGTCCGGCGGTAAAGCAGTGGGTTGAGCGCATGTGGTGCAAAGTGCAAGGACCAACTTAAGGATCCGGGTTCGAGCCCCCGGTTCCCCACCTGCAGGGAAGTAGCTTCACAAGTGGTGAAGCAGGTCTGCAGGTGTCTCTCTTTCTCTCCCCTTTTCTGTCTTCCCCTCCTCTCTCCATTTCTCTGTGTCCTATTCAACAACAATGACAATAGCAGTAGCAATAATAACTTCAACAATAAAAAACAACAAGGGTAAGAAAAGGGAAAATAAATATAAAAAATTTAAAAAATATATTAAAAAAAGTTTCAAGTTTCAATATTCACTTAACAATAATCTATGGGTCCCTAAAAGAAACCACAATAATAATATTATATAGCTTTTAAAAATAAAATACATTACAAATATGACATAAAACTTTGTGATATGAAGTTAAAATAGTATTTAAACAATATTTAGTAAATTATTTATATTACAGTTCAGAGTCTAAACTCTGAATCTAATTCTATATTTATAATTTGTGAGATGAAGCTAAAACAGAATTGAAACAGTATTAAGTAAAACACTGTATTATAATGAAGGATTATAAATCTGAACTTAACTCTACATTAAAAGATTATACAAAACGGAAACAAATTATACTTTAAATACACAGCAAGGATAAACTAGTAAAGTCAGAAATAAGTAAAGAAGAAAGAAACTTAGCCAAGTTAATACTTGGTTCTTTGAAAAGAGCAAAGAAAACTGATGGAGTTCCTAGAAAGATTAATCAAGAAGAAAAACATAATATGCAAAAGATCTGATTTGATATCACATAAATCTAATGGAGATTGGAGAAGTTGAGAACAACTTGACACAAATCAATATCAAGACTTAACTGAAGTGGACATATTCCATTAAAAACAAAATTTACCTCTGGGTGGGTTGGGGGGAGGCAGGGTTCAGGTTCTAAAACATGATAGCCAAGAAGTCCTCGTGGGGGTTAACCTGTCGTGGAAAACTGAGAAATGTTATACATGTACAAACTTGTATTTTACTGTCAGCTATAAACCATTAATCCCCAATAAAGAAAATTTAAAACATTAACCAAATCTCAAGAAAATATAAATATAAACTGGCTTAGTTTTAACACCAAATAGTTTTATATTTAATTCATAATCAAATACGTCATCCCCCCAAAAGTCCTTCAATTGCTATCAAACACTTAAGAAGTCATTATCAGTACGAACTCATTTTAAGAGAAATCTTCTTAGTGATTTAACAAGGGTTTGTAAGATTATAATATTACAGGGTTCAGCTCCGCAAAGCAGCTGCCAGCAGAGTTCTGTGTCGCCCTATTACAGAAACTAGTAAAAATATTTCCTAACTTGGGATGTTTCACAGTGAATGGAATACCAAACTTGAGCCATGAGGTCCTCAGCTGATTCCCAAGCCACATATGTGAGAGCAAACATGTGGTTCTTTCTCTCTCTTTTCCATTAATAAATAAATGAGTAAATGTGTTTTTTTTTTAATATTGAAGGGAGAAATGCTTTCCAATTCATTTTATGAATCCGGAATTATATAGATACTTAGAGTTGATAAAGACATTATAAGAAAATAAAATCCTGGTCAATATCACTTATAAACATGAAGGAAAAAATCTCAATTTCACATGATCAAATCAGCATATAGAAAAGAAAATACCACATAATTTTACTCTAGGAATGCCCTAAGGATAACTCTAGGAATAATATTGTCAATGTAATTAACCACATTAAGATTAAAAAAAAAGAGGGGGGTGACTTGTCATCAGAAAATCTTAATAAGTAGCTATTAAAATTCAACACCCATGTATTTTTTTTTTTACGGTGAAGCAAACTACAAATATGACAATGAATGTTTTGGAAAACCCTGTAGCTAACTTTATACCTAGTATAAAGTATACACTGAAAGCTTTCCACCAAGACTGGAAATAAAGTAATGATGTACACACACACTACTTCTATTCAATATTTTACTGGAGATTTTAGGGCGAGGGTAGATAACATAATGGTTATGGAAAGAGACTCTCATGCCTGAGGTTCTAAAGTCTCAGTTTCCATCCCCTGCACCTCTGCCAGCCAGAGTTGAGCAATGCTCTGGTAAAATTAAGTAAGTAAGTAAGCAATACAATAAAGCAAGAAAAAGAAATAGATATATTTGGTACAAAGAAGTATATTTGGATTTGTCCATAAATTAATTGACATCTATATGGAAAAGGGGAAGAATATATCTTCAATAAAGGATGCTGGAAAACTCAAAAAAATGTTTTTCATATACACCTTGTACTATATTCATAAATTTATTTAAAATAGACTGGGTACTTAAATACTAAAACTGCATAATATATTTTTTTAGAAAATGTAGTAATGCCTTCATAAATTTCAGATAAGAAAAGATGTTTTAAGTCAATATAGAAGACATTAACACTAAGAAAAAATAAAATGGAGTTCATCAGAATTTAAATCAGTACATAAAAAGAAATCATTAAGGAAAGTCATAGTCTAGCAGATAATAGCCACAATACTTGGACATGACAAAAGCTTGTCAAATCATTGTCAATTAATAATGAGACAATACATTTTTAAAATGGTCAGAAATCGTGATAGTAATTTAACCGAAGACTACACACAGCATAATTCAATATATGGAAAATGTACATGAACGGTGTTATAAGGTACCACTTAAATACCCATTACAGTAGTTAATATTGAGTCATCAACCACATACGTTGATGAAGATATGAAGAGTGTTAATGGTAAAACTAATTGAGAAAATGTGTTTCAAGTTTCTTCTCAAGTTAACCATACATCTACCCTCTGACCTGCCAGTTTGACGAAGTTATTTACCCAAGGGTTGTCAAAACATAAGTCCACACAAAGACTTTACCAGGGCTGAGACCTCTTCCCCCACCTGCTGTTAATGTCGATGGCTGATGGCTCACAGCTGCTTCCTCTCCAGCAAATAGCCCTCAGTCAGTTATAGTTAGTGAGTAGGTGTAACCTATCTCCCTCACCCTGGGGTGGAATAGAGAAACCTAAGACATTGCTAAGAATCCTAAGGATACTTAGTTTTATTTGAATAAACCAACAACGGGAAGGGGGGGGGGAACTGGCAAATATCAATTTAGAGTGGATAAATAAACAATGATAAACCTTAGAATGAACTTGGGTTGGGTAGAATTGAACTTAGTTTAAGCCGGGGAGGTAGGTCAGCAGTAGATGTCACAAGTTGCAAACATAAGGTCCCAGAGTCGATCCCAGGCTGAACTATGTGCTACTTTGGTTTCTCTATCTCATAGATAAATCTCAGAAATAAACAGAGTCTGTAAGAATAGAACAGAACAGAACAGAATGGAACGTCACTCGTGAATCTCATAACCGCTGGCCATCACGGTGAATGTTACAGTGACATATTCAACAATATGAGTAACTCTCAAGTCAAAGATATTGTAATATAACAGATTTCATTCTTGGGATACAAGGTTAGTTTCACAATTGGGAAACAAATTAATCTCCAGTGAGAATAGTAGTATGACTTTCATGGTAAGTAATGCACTCACGAAGAGATGACACAAAATTCTCTTTTCTACTCTCCTGGTAAACACATATAGAGTATATATTAATATATGAGCTATGTGTTTATAACTGTTTTTGTGGTTGGACCAAGTGTCAAACTTTTTCCTGAGTAACATTTTCACAAAGTATATTTTTCTACATGCATCTCTTATTGAGAATTATTTTATTTATTATTATTGACTATAACTATGTATTTTTGTGAACAAGAGAATGCATTACCAGTCACTTCTCACATGTTGTAATGCTGGGAATCAAATCCCAGACCTGAGGAATCCAAGTCCTGTGCTCTAGCATTTTCTTTTTTTCCATTTTGTTGCCCTTGTTGTTATTGCTGTTGTTGGATAGGACAGAAAGAACTCCAGAGAGGAGGGGAAGGCAAGAGAGGGGAGAGAAAGACACCTATAGACCAGCTTCACCACTTCTGAGGCCACCCCCTGCAGGTGGGGGCCAGGGGCTCGAACCCAGATAGGCTTTTTATGCCTGTCCTTGCGCTTTTTGCCACCCACCCCCAACACCCCTGCCCCAGGGTTATTGCTGGGGCTCACTGCCTGCACTATGAATTCTCATTCCTGGTGGCCATTTTATCCTGTTTTATTTTGTTTTCTTCTAATTTATTTATTTTTGCCTCCAGGGTTATTGCCGGGGCTCAGTGCCTGCACCACGAATCCACTGCCCCTGGAGACCATTTCCTCCCCTTTTGTTTTCCCCCTTGTTGTTTTTATCTTTGTCGCAGTTATTACTATTACTTTTGTTGTTGCTGTTGTTGGATAGGACAGAGAGAAATCGAGAGAGGAAGGGAAGACAGAGAGGGGTTGAGAAAGATAAACACCTGCAGTCTTGCTTCACCACCTGTGAAGCGACTCTCCCTGCAGGTGGGGAGCCGGGGGCTCAAACCGGGATCTTTACGCAGGTCCTTGTGCTTTGTGCCACCTGCGCTTAACTAGCTGCGCTACCGCCCGACTCCCATTTCTTCTAATTTGTATTAAACAGGACAGGCAGAAATTGAGGAGAGAAAGACAGCTGCAGACGTGCTTCACCGCTTGTGAAGCGGACCTCTGCAGGTGGGGTCCAGGGGCTCCAACCCTATCCTTGCCCTTGATGCTCTAAACCAGGTTCGCCACAGCCATCTGTACTAGCATTTCTTTATTTCTTCAGCCTGGGTTATTTTATTTTGGAATTCATGATCAACTTCTGGAATAAATGTGTTTAGCTGAATTTTTCAGAATATCTATTTCATATTAATGTTAATATTTAAACTTCTGTTGATAGTTTTCTCTGTGTCTACTTCCCATTTCTTATGACAGTAGGCATTATATTCTTTTGTTTTCCCTTTAAAATATTCATGCCATTTATTTCACCTGAGATTGAGAGAGAGGAAGAGAGAGAAAAAGAGAAGCCAGAGCACGATTTCAATACATGTGACACTGACCATCACACCAGGAGGTCTAGGAATTCAAATGATATCATCATACCAATAGAGCTAATTCCCTGCTCACAACATTTCTCCCTTTTTTGTTTGTTTTTGATTTAAAAAAACAACAACATAGAGATTGAATCAGGAGGGTTCATTGACGAGAGCATGTACCTTTGCCGTGTGTGCAGTTCAGGTACAATAATAATAATAATAATAATAATATATATATATATATATATATATGTAGAGAGAGAGAAAGAAAGGAAGAAAGAAAGAAAGAAAGATAGAAAGAAAGAAAGAAAGAAAGAAAGAAAGAAAGAAAGAAAGAAAGAAAAAAAGAAAACACAAGTGCCAACAAAAAGTGCACTTGGGTAGTGTGCTGTTTTGCCAAATGCACAAGCCAGTTTCCAGCTGGAAAGCTTCAGTGTTATGGTCTCTTTCATTTTCTCTGCCTCTCTCTATAGAAAGAAAAGAAAAAAGAGAGGAAAAAAGAAAAGGAGAGTGAGAAAGAGAAAAGGAGGAAGAAGAAAGAAAACACAAAGGTTAATCTATTTTTGGAGAATCCATCTTAAATTTTATTGATGATATCATACCTTTTAGAAAATCACTTTTCCAGGGAGTCGGGCGGTAGCGCAGCGGGTTAAGCTCACGTGGCGCAAAGCACCAGGACCGGCATAAGGATTCTGGGGATCCCCACCTGCAGGGGTGTCGCTTCACAGGCGGAGAAGCAGGTCTGCAGGTGTCTCTCTCTCCCCCTCTCTGCCTTCCCCTCCTCTCTCCATTTCTCTCTGTCCTATCCAACAACGACAACATCAACAACAATAAAAACAACAAGGGCAACAAAAAGGAAGTAAATATTTTTTAAACATAATTTTTCCTATTTTAGATGTATTCACTCGATTCTCCTCAGTTGTATCTTATTGCAGCCTATCTTCAAGCTAATCTGTCTGAGTAAGTTAGTTTTCTTATTCTTTTTGAAATAAAAGCACTAAGTTTATGACTGTCCTCATGGCAACATGTTCAGCTGAATGCTGAGGTTTATGTGAGTAAGTCTCAATTTTAGTTTTCATGTAAATGCTCTGTAGATACAGAGATATCTCGCCTGAGAGTGTGTCTGCATTACTGTGAATCCCAGCCAGGCTCTAACCCAACCACTGCTGCACGGTGGGAAGCTTGGCTGCTGTGCTGTCTCTCCCTCTGTCTCTGAATCTCTCTCTCTCTCTCTATCTGAAAATATATGCTTGAAGAAGTGACAACCAACTATTGTCCTGTAATTGAAATTATTATCATTCTCTCTACTCAGTATTTACAGAGCACTATCTAACCCTTCCCCTCGATCTTTAAGAATTCTGTTACTGGTGCTTTAAATTTTGTCAATTTCTAATTTTGATGCATTGAAAGTCACGTTAGAAAGAGTGCATCATTTTCCTATTAGAAATCGTTGTCTTTTTTTTACTATAGATTATAATCAGTTTAAAATTTCTCTTTAGGACCTCACTCATAGACAGAAGTTGAAAAACTAGATCAGAAGGGAAAATATTAAGCAGAACTTGGACTGGAGTTGGTGTTATGCACCAAAGAAGTGGGGGTGGGGGTGGGGGTGGTTCAAGTCCTGGAGCATGATGGCAGAGGAGAACTCAGTGGGTTTGTATTGTTATGTGGAAATGTTATTTATATACAAACGATTGTATTTTACTGTTGACTATAAACCATTAATCCCCCAATAAAGAAATAAAAAATAAATTTCTCTTTACGGCATTGTAAAGAATATGTTCCTTGTTGGTTAAAATTTTGACCCCTCTAGTAAACCAGACTATCTCTTTTATTATTCAATTATGAACATTATGTCTACTTGACCAAATGTGGTGTGCTAAGATAATCAACATTCTTATATATTTTTTTAATGTTGTCCATACTTAGCGGAATTTTACCTTCCATACTACAATGGATGAAATTTGATACAATTATATCTTTAATGAGATTGATAATTATTATTTAGTCAAACTGAATTAGTTCCACTTTAATGCATTTTACCCTGTATTTTTATGGTGATCTTACTTTTTTCACTTTTTAAAATCAAATTTACCTAATAAGTTCTTAAAGTTTATCTTATCGTGTGTGTATTAACACAGACGTACATATGGATTTACTGTGATACTTTGCTTTAGGCATATTTTTTTCAGTTCACCACATAATCTTATGCTGGACTTCTTGATGTTTATAATTTTAAAAAAAGGATTGCCTTGAAATAATTGTAGATGAAGAGAAGATTTTAAAGATGTTACAGAGAATTGCTACCTATTCTTTATCCATCTCTTCCTCAATTTCACACTTTCTGTGATCATGGATGGTAGAATAATATTAACTAAATCAACACAGATTTTTCTCAGTACTCTTTTCTTGTTTCTGGATTTTTGTTAGGATACAACAGTATATTTACTTGTTATATTTTCTTAATCTTTTCCAATTTTTTTGTTGTTAATACTTTCAAAATGTCTTGTTCAGGCATTTTTGTAGAATGTTATGCAATTTAGTCTCAATTTATTAATTATTATTATTATTATTATTATTATTGCGTTAAATTGCAGATTTGTTGGTGTTGGGGTGACAATTACAGTGTTTTCTTGTCGCATGCTATGATTATGTTAAAATGATGTCTGCCAGCTTTTTCCACTACACAATCATTGCTTTGCATTTGCGTGTGCCGTATGTTTAAAGATAAAAATGACGATTTTCTGTGTGTGAAAGGTCCGCATGCCTGGGCAAATGCTGGGTTGAAGATTTTTTTCCTTTTTTATAGTTTTATTATGATGATGTTGCTTTGTAGAAGGTCTACCTTAGCATACCGCCTGTGTATAATTCACTGATGTTATCCATAAACGCAATGTTGTATAGCCGACTACAGCATCTTCATCTTGCAAAACTGAAAAAAAAAATCTGTTGAACAGTTAATGCTCCACTAATCTTCCTCCAGCCCCTGTCAACCACCTTCCAATCTTGCCTTCCATTTTTCTTTATCTTTGTTCTAATTTAGATAACTTATATGAATGAAACCTTGCAGTATTTGTTTTCCCGAGATTGGCTTACTTCACACAGCAAAACAACCAAATCCATCCATGTTTTGGATTTGTGCAAGATTGCCTACATTTTTTTTTTTTTGCCTTCAGGGTTTTATCTCTGCACTATGAATCCACTGTTCTTGAAGGCTATTTTTTCCCTTTTGTTGCTCTTTTTTTATTGTTGTTATTGTTATTATTATTGTTGTCATAGCTGCCATTGCTGTTCGATAGGATAGAGAGAAATGGAGAGAGGAGGGAAGACAGAGGGGGAGAGAAAGATAAGACACCTGCAGACCTGCTTTACTGCTTGTGAAGTGACCTCCCTGCAGGTGGGGAACCAGGGTCTGGAGCCAGGATCCTTACTCCGGTCCCTGCGCTTAGCGCCATGTGCGCTTTACCCAGTGTGTCAGATTGCCTACATTTTTAAAGACAGTGCATTGTATTTACTACATTTTAAAAATCTGTTTATTCGTCGATGGATATTTAGGTTACAGCCACAGTTTGGTTTTTGTGTAATGAACACGGGAGCTGGTATTTTGTTAAGAGTCTAAAAGTAAATTTGTGAGGATAAATACCCCCAATGTGGGTAATTCTCTTTTAAAAAATTTTTAAGGAATCACTTTAATTTTTTTAATGATGATTATCTCCTTTTCTAAGTCCTATTACTAATAGACAATGCTTCCAATTTCTTTCCAGTTCTGTTAGTCATCAGGAAAATGAGAATTAAAACCACAGTGGGCCATTGCCCAAGCAGAGACCTTAGTTCCTTCTGAAGATCCTGTGGCCTGCCAGGAAGCTAAGTCTGCTACTGCTGACGTCACCAACGGGGAATTCACACAAACTGGAACTGATAACCTTGGCTAGCAGTAGGGTAGTTGTCAATGAAATATTAATTATTCCCTACAGTGGCAGTAAATGGCCCTCGAGATAAGCACTTTATGGAAAGCTGACTTAATGTTTTGGTTTCATTGTAGTTGCTGATTCGATATCACTGCAAAACCCCCAGCTGGAAATTGATGGGAGAGCATGTACTTCTCTACCAGGCAAAAACTGTGAAGTCAGAGAGATTCTGTGACTAAGGCCAGGATGGCTATCTGTGTGTCTCTATGGAGACTCTCTGGGACGATCAAGTTCTGAACACCACTGTGTCACTGTTACACATGACTGTGTGCCATCATTGCCCATCTGTTTTTATTTTATTTTTTTTATTAGTGATTTAACAATGATTAACAAGGTTGTAAAATAACAGCAGTGCAATTCCATACAGTTCCCACCACCTGAGTTCAGTGTCCTATCCCCTTCATTGGAAGCTTCCCTATTCTTGATCCCTCTGGGAATATGGACCAAAATTCTTTATGAGGTGCAGAAAGTGGAATATCTGGCTTCTGTTATTGCTTCTCCACTGGATATGGATGTTAACAGGTCTGTCCATATCCCCCCAGCGTGATTTTATCTTGCCCTAGTGGGATAGGGCTCTGCAGAGGTGAGGTTCCAAGACATATCCGCAGGGCCCTCTGTCCAGGGAAGTCAGGATGGCATCTGTAGCATCTGCAACTTGGTGTCTGAAAGGTGATAAGATATAACACTGGGCAGAGTGTTCAATAAACAGGAACCCAAAAGTAGGAACATAGCAGGTGAAACTAGGGGTCTTTGTGTGGGATAAAGCTAGGAAGTCTATTTTAGGTATGTTCCAAGAGGCCCATGACTTTAATAATTTTTGCCTGAGACTAATAGTTAACATGCAGATGAACTAAAAGTATTGTGTAGGAAGATGATGTCAGAATTGAGAATAGGCCTAGAAAGCTGGATCAGGGCAGAGAGTAGCTGAAAAATATATAAATACCATTAATTGTTAACCCCATAGATCTGACCCAGGGACCATATATATTCATATTTAGCACAGGAAGCCTGTGTGACCTCTGAGTCCCCGTCAGTCTGAGCTCACAGTCCACAGTCACAGCTGGGAACATTCTAGGCTGCACTCACTTCAGGACCCATCTTCCTTGAGTGGAAAAGTAGGTTGACCTATACTCCCTTTGGAGAGTTTTTTAAAGAATTGCTCCTGTCCCAGGAGCTCAGGAAATAGTCTAAATTCTTGGCTTGAAAATGAGAGTGATGTTAGCAGAAGATTATGATGAGAACTGCTGACTTCCATTTAGTTTGTGCTACAAAATCACCCTGAATTGGATTTGAGTAAGTAGGCAAGAGTATTCATGATGTCAGGACAGAGAAGTTGATCAGAATTCCTCCAGTTTGAAGCACTCCAGAGGATGTCAATATCTAGTTCCTCAAAGTATATCTGGAATTTTTTTTTTGCACTATGAGCCTGGTATAAATTCTAGCAATAAACTGAACTTTTGTTGTTTTTTTAAAAATATTTATTTTATTTATTTATTCCCTTTTGTTGCCCTTGTTGTTTTATTGTTGTAGTTGTTGTTGGATAGGACAGAGAGAAATGTAGAGAGGAGGGGGAGACAGAAAGGGGGATAGAAAGATAGACACCTGCAGACCTGCTTCACCGCTTGTGAAGCGACTCCCCTGCAGGTGGGGAGCCAGGGCTCGAACTGGGATCCTTACGTCAATCCTTGTGCTTTGCGCCACCTGCACTTAACCTGCTGCACTACAGCCTGACTCCCTGTTTTTTTTTTTTTTTTTTTTTTTTTTATCAGAAAGTCTACTTTTAGATCTTCCTTGCATGTGATGTGGAAGAATTCTTTGTTTTTGTTCAAATGTACAATAGTGGCAGTTACATTTTTTCCTATAGTTATGCAGTGATGGTGCCATAGACAGGACATGAATGCGTGTCTGTGGAAAACTGATGTTGCCAATTCAACCACCCACCACTCTGTGGCAAGAGGTGTAATAGTTACAGAAATCATCTCTGGATTCTGACCACTAGTAAACTAGACTTGGCATTGACTAGCTGTAGGTGTGAACTTGGTAGGTAACATAATCCCTGTGCCTCAATTTCTTGTGAAAGAGATACTATTTTATCTGTCACTGCTCTCTTTTTCTCTCTCTTTCTCTCATGTATACATAAAGTTTTCTGTGCCTGGCATAGATAAAGAATAATTAAATAGGCCCTGTTAACTTGAAGCTTTTATCCATCCCTAGACAGATCCTGCATTTGTTAAAAGCGTGAACTTTCGTGGAGGCGGCGCAGTGACAAAGCTTTGGACTCTCAAGCATGAGGTCTCCAGTTCGATCCCCGGCAGTACATGTGCCAGAGTGATGTCTGGTTCTTCCTCTCTCTTCCTACTTTCTCATAAATAAATACATAAAAATTCTTTCTTTAAAAAAAAAAAGCATGAACTTTCAAAAAAGTTTATTCCTGGATCTCACCAAAATAATTGGAAGAAAATCCCAAAACTGTGTTTGGGTTTGCAATAACATCTGTCTCCATAGATCCACCTTACTTTCTGTCCCACAGAGGCATCCTGTGTGGAACGTGGTTTGTTTCTAATCACGGTAAGTGGCATTTTTAAAACAAAAAGGGATATTTTAGCTCCCCCAACCAAAAGATATCCTTTCATAGAAAAAGGAAATTGAGCCCGAAAGTTCAGACAACTCGACACAGGCTGACTTCAAGCTGGAGCCAGGTCTTCTCACCCTGAGGCCACACTATTTGACAGATTCCCATAATGGTTACAGGATTGTGCTGCCCTCTAACACAGAAAAAAAAGCTGCCCTGTACACCCTTTCTCACAACTTCTGGAAAGTCCCTCAGGTTTCTGAGAATTTCCCAAGAGTTTCAATTTCTATTTCCTCATGAACTGGGGTTATCTATGAATGGATTTCCCATCTTACACTTCACTGACTTTCTTTCCTAATCCTAACCCTAACCTTTTTAGTTTCATTATTTTTTCAAATTCATATGTCCTTTGGACTTCAGTTCTATTTCCAAACTCAAAAGTGAGGTCTTGGTTTCTGCATTTTCTCTAACTTTGACTTTCTGTCTTAGTTCCATTCCCATCCTTTCTTTCTTTCTTTCTTTCTTTCTTTCTTTCTTTCTTTCTTTCTTTCTTTTTCCTTTTCTTTTTTTTTTTTTTTTTGCCTTCAGGGTTATTGCTGGGGCGCCAGCACTTCAAATCCACTGCACCTGGAGACTATTTTTCCCCTTTTGTTGCCCTTGTTGTTTATCGTTGTTGTTGTTATAGCTGTCATTGTTGTTGGATAGAGCAGAGAGAAATCAAGAGAGGAAGGGAAGACAGAGAGAGGGAGAGAAAGATTGACACTTATAGACCTGCTTCACTACTTGTGAAGCGACACCCCTGCAAGTGGGGAGCCAGGGGCTGAAACCTGGTTCCTTAAGCTGGTCCTTGCACCATGTGCGCTTAACCTACTGTGCTACCACCTGGCCCCCTCCAATTCCTCTAAATTTCCCACAAACTGTGTTGCTATGTGACAACTGTTTAAAGAGGGTTTAATATACCTGATTTAAAAAAAAAAATTTCTTCTTAACTTTCCCTTGGAGAACAATCTGACTCTCAAATAGCTGTAAGTTACCACTTTTTGCCGCTAACAATTAGAATCTACTGTAATAATTTAGATTAAGTTTATAGACCAGAAAATCTTCCTCACTGTCCTGTGCAAAATGGCTACTGTGTCCTCTCAATCATAAGTATCTTCGTGGCAGTTGCAGCTAGAAAAGTTTCTTAATAGATCTGAAAGGAAAGTATTAGGGAAGACATCTGACTTGAACTAAATATCTGAACACTAGGCTAGAAGTTGGTTTTATTCTACCCAGACCTGCATGTCAGCCCCACCTCTACAGTGGCACTATTGTATCTACTATTGTATAGAGATCATCTATCTTACTCATGTGAAAAGTCCTCCGTGTAGAGAAGAGGGCTTCTATTATAAAAAGAGATGTTAGGCAGAAAAAAGACACTGTCTACCTCGGGCTGTAACAGTAAGGCAAGGAGTCACCCCCATCTCTGACATTGCTACTGTGTTATCTTTTGGGAACACTGCTTTTCTGAATTTCTTCCAAATTAAAATAAAAACTCCAGGTGATTGCTTGCTGGTTCTATGTAAATTGAAGGGTGTTCAAAGTGTTGCAGTGAATGATTTGTAACTTAAAAAAATTTTTTTATTATTATCTTTGTCTATTGAATAGAGACTGCCGAAATCAAGACAGTAGGACAATATGGAGAGGGAGAGATACAGAGAAACACCTGCAACACTGTCTTTGCCGCTTGCAAAGCTTTCCCCCTGCAGGTGGGGGCTGGGGGCTTGAACCCAGGTCCACGTGCATTATCATATGTACTCTCAACCAGATGCGCCACCACCCAGCCCTGAAGTAAATGATTTGTAAGAGCTTATCTAGCTACAAAATACTCTATTCTTTGACAGGAGAAATCATAAAGCTAAGTCTTAGGGACCAGGTGGTCTTACACTCAGTTGAGTACATATGTTAAAGTAAGCAAGGGCCTGACTTCAAGTCCTGGTACTCATCTGTGTGTGTGTGTGGGGGGGAGGGCTTCATGAGAGATGATGCAGGGCTGCCGGTGTCATGTTCTCTCTCTCTCTCTCCTCTCTCCATTTCTCTCTGGTTTTACCCAATAAATAAATAAAATATTAAAAAAATAAAGGTAAGGTTCTAACAGGCGGTTGGGGAAAGAGCTAGCTCAATTGTGAGGGTGGTGGGGGTGTGTACCATATCATCCACAAAGCACAAATTTAGAGTCCCAACACCATATGGGGGTAGGAGAGCTCAATGGTTGGTGAAAAAGTACTGCTTTATAATAAAAAAGAATGGGAAAGTTGTCTCTAGAGCAGTGGTATCATGCATGTGCAAAGTCCTGGTACCATGCTAAAAAACAAACAAAAAATGACAGCTGCATATCACCTTGATCAAGTAATTCTATTAAATCAAATTTACAATTGGTCTCTTACACCATTTCTGAAACACAGCTTTATTATTATTATTATTAATTTATTTTCTCTTTTCTTGCCCTTATTTATTGTTGTTGTTTTTGTTATTATTGATGTTGTCATTGTTAGATATATCAGGGAGAAATGGACAGTGCAGGGGAAGACAGAGAGGGGGAGAGAAAGATAGACACCTGCAGACCTGCTTCACTGTCTGTGAAGCGAACCCCCTTCAGGTGGGGAGCCAGGGGATCGAACCAGGATCCTTATGCAGGTCCTTGTGCTTAGTGCCACATTCGCTTAACCTGCTGCACTACCACCCAACTCCCGAAACACGGCTTTCTTTAGAGACTTGTTGTTATTATTATTATTGCTGTCACAGGGTTTTTACTGCTATGTCAATATTTTCAGATACATATAGAGACAGCAAGATAGAGGAAAAGATAACAACACAGCGTCAGAAACCTTCTCTGGTGTGATGAGGGGTGTGGCAGAGGCAGGCTTGAACCTGCGTAGTATGTTTGGCCTGTGGAATGTTGTAAGTGGTAAAATGGCAACGGTAAAAGGAGAGTATTTTGCTATTTATGATAAGCTCCCTTCCAATTCCTTCCTAGTTTTGATTTTAGGGGAAAAATAAATAAAAGAATGGAGCAGGGGAAGTCTGTGACACACCTGGTTGAGCGCACATGTTACAATGTGCAAGGACCTGGGTTCGAGCTCCTGGTCCCCACCTGCAGGGGGAAAGCTTTTCGAGTCGTGAAGCAGGGCTGCAGGTGTCTCTCCGTCTCACCCTCTCTATCACTCCCTTCCCTCATGATTTATAGCTATCTCTATCCAATAAATAAATAATTTAAAAAAATTTTTAAGTTTATTTATTGATTTTCCCTTTTGTTGCCCTTGTTCTTTTTCATTGTTGCTGTAATTATTATTGTTGTTATTGATGTCGTCGTTGGGTAGGGTAGAGAGAAATGGAGAAAGAAGGGGAAGACAGAGAGGGGGAGAGAAAGACACCTGCAGATCTGCTTCACTGCTTGTGAAGTGACTCCCCTGCAGGTGGGGAGCCGGGGGCTTGAACCTGGAACCTTACACCGGTCCTTGCACTTTGCACCACGTGCGCTTAACCCGCTGTGCTACCGCCGGACTCCCAAAGATAATTAAAAAAAAAAAATTGAGATCTGATTGCCAGGGAAATAGCCATGTATCTAGAGGGTTGGAGCCTGACCTTCTTGGAGGAGAGATTGATTTTAAGTTAATTACCAGAGGCCAATGAATTCATCAACATGTTTATAAAACTAAACAAAGAGGGTTGTGAAATCTTCTAGGTTGGTGGCTGGGAGGTGAGGGGAGGGCGGCACACCTGGAGAGGACACTGAAGCTGCTAACCTCCATCCTAACACCTTTCCCTCTGACTCTTTTTTCCATCTGGGTGTTTCAAAGTTGTTTCCTTTCATAATTAAATAGTAATCTAGTCAGTAAATTATTTTTTCTGAGTTCTGCAATGTACTCTAACAAAGTACGGAACCTGAGCAGGAGACCTCAGGAACCCCTGATTTGTAGCCAAATCAGTCAGAAACACAGGGTACTTGAGACAGGTATCTAGGTATCTACAGTAGGAACAGTTTTATAGAACTGAGCTCTTCCCCTGTGCCGCCTGACGCCATCTCTAGGTAAATAGTGTTAGTGTTGAATTTAGGCCAACCAAGGGGTTTCACAGAACTGGCCAATATTTCTCAGAATGGAAAAATCACTTTAGGTTTGTCGACTGCAAATGGTGTGTAGCAGAGAGGAAATCAGTTTCTTTTAGGTGATGTATATAGAACGTTTTCATTTCAGTGTCAAGATACAAAATTACTTTAGGAGACAAGCCTATTCTGCTAAAACATGATGTGCCCCTATAAAGTGGCTACTCCTCTCTCTATTTCTCTCCTTCTCTCTGGAGTATCTAGAGCCTCTGGAGCTATTTTATAATTTCTTATCAGGAGGATATAACTAACATCTACCTCTCATGGTGGTCATTACCACTACCACCATTCTAACCCCCAGCCACCATTATCGACCTGTCGAAGCCCACGTTTGCTGGGGAAGCAATTACAGAAGCCAGACCTTCCACCTTCTGCATCCCATAATGACCCTGGGTCCATATTCCCAGGGGGATAAAGAATAGGGAAGCTATCAAGGGAGGGGATGGGATATGGAGTTCTGGTGGTGGGAACTGTGTGGAATTGTACCCCTCTTATCCTCTAGTCTTGTCGATATTTCTATTTTATAAATAGAAATTATAAAAATTAAAAAAAAAAAAGAAACACAAAAGGATGTTCTTGAGGAATCTGAAGTCCTGCATTCAATCCCAGGGCCACCATGAACTAGAATTGAGCAATGCTGGAGTGAAAGCAGCAGCAGCAGTCACAACAAGAACAAACACAGGTGAGGCAGACTGAATGCTAGTCTCAGCCTATTTGGGGAGATCAGAAATAAAAGTGCCTTTTGGATACTTGCTTTCTTCAGTGAAATCAGTCAACTTTTCGAATTGCATTTGTTCCTCCCTTTGTTTTGCTAGGGGGTAGGATGGTGACATATTCTGCCCAGAAAATAAGAAACAGAGTAGAATGGATAACAGTAACAGTTTAGACATTTGCATGCAAGGTGATTTCTAAATTATGGCTTAGTAAGCATAGCATATGAATACATTTTCAAGAAATGGCCTATACCCAAAGGTGTAATGAAAATAATCATCTTCATTTCCAGTGTTTCATTTTTGAAGCTTCATTAGCTCGAAACGATCGAGAATGCAAAAAGATACCATAGAATCTATTTCCTTTTCATGAATGTATTTATGCATGGTGAAAGATGATAGAATCATTTTAGTGTGAGAGTAGAGAACAAGTAAGGGAACATGCAAGGTACATTTCAAGCTGAACTCTGTATATTATGTTTGGCTCACTAGTCAAATTAATTTCACATTATCTTGTCCCACTCCCACTGAAGTGTCAGAAGATGTCATTATGCCATCATCTGCTCTGACAATCATATTAGTAAATATTGGCAGCTCTGTAGGTCAGGCGTCTTCTGGCAAATGCTGATGAGTCTATTAACATGCACAGTATCATTTTGTCAAGCCAGCTTGTTAATCTCCAGGTACAGATGCGCAGTGGTTTATGCATTGAAACACTTCCCTGGTCAGCACATACAATGGCTTCAAATCAAAACACACAGCAAAAATAGCAGGATAGTTGCCAGATAGGGGCAAATTTTACTTCTTTTATTTTGTGAATTCAAAAAGTCTACAGACTGTTGCTAATGTCCATGCATTTTTTTTTGAACAGATGGTTCTTCTAAAATTGCTGAAGAACACAAAATCGGTCAAAAGTATCTATTAATATAACACAAACCACACTATAATCTACCAATCGGTCTACCCTTGCTATTCTGTGATTTTGAAACTGGCAAAGTTAAACCTTCAGTTTCAGTTTTTGTATCTATAAAATGGAGATTTCTCTTCCTATCCTATTATTTATCTGGATACACATATTTGCCCTCTAGTTTCTAGAGTGTAGGGACTCTGTCACCTAAGTATATTTCTATTATCCAGTCCCCACCCCCACCCCCCATGGCAACTTGACTACCTTTCCATTGTTATAGATAAGCTAGGTCACAAGTTCATGCTTTGCTATAGGCTACCATACAGACTATCATTTCTGATTTTCTCATTAATGTGACCCAATTACCAACCATTTACATCTCTGAAAAAAAAAAAGATCACAGTCAGCAAAGATTATATTTTCCTATTGCCTTAAGAACCTATCCTTATAGAGTCTGTGATATATCTAAGTTTTTTTTTAAAAAAATTTTTTTGCTTTTGTTTTCATTATAATCATTTATTTTACTTTACTGAGAGAAATACAGAGAGAAAGATAGATAGATAGATAGATAGATAGATAGATAGATAGATAGGGACCAGCAATGCTCAGCTCTGGCTTACAGTAGTGCTAGGGATGGGATCTCAGAGTCTCAGGCATGAAAGTCTTCTGCAAACACATTATGCTGTCTCCTCAGTCCTAAGTTGATTTTTTTTTTAAACCTTTACTTGTTTATTTATGAGAGAAATCAGCCTGGTCTATGCAATGCCAGCAATACCAAGAATGAATTCAGGACCTCATGCTTGAAAGTCCAACACTTTATGGACTGTGGTGTCACCCAGCCACTGTCTAAACTGACTAACTGAATTGCCCTCACTCACGTCAAGTGTCTACTGCTTCACTAAGATTAGCTGTCATTCACACCCGCACTGAAAAATCACACAAACCCCAAGAAAGAGGCCACAAGGAACCAAATTGAAAACCAAAAACACCACCCAAGAAGCAAGATAGAGTCTGCACAAAATGCAATGAGTCTTGTAAAACTTTATCAGGCCAGAGGAGTAAGTACAGAGAAGGTCTCAGTATAGAAGCTATAGGTGAGAGTAAAATATTTCCAGTTGGAAAGGATGGCAAAGTATTCAAAAGTCATCAAAATAAATAAATAAACAAATACACAAAAATAACAACTGTGACTTTGTTGAAATCTTACCATGTATAAGAAATTCTGTTAAGTGCTTTCATACATGGCATCAATCCTCAAAATGTCTCCAAGGACTATGATTATCTCCATCTTTAAATATAAGGAAACTATGCTTCATAGTTAAGTAACTTGACCACAGACATACATGACCAGCCAGGAAATGACAGAAGCAAGATTCAGACTTCAGCTTTCTGATGCCAGACCTCAGGCACTTAACCACCACTCACATAACATAAAGCAAGAGAAGTAACTGGGGGCAAGGAACAGAGTGATGTTTCATTCCTACTAACAGTGGAAACATAAACTCTTCATTTTTCACCTTTATCTCCTCTAAAAGAAATAATTTAGCCTTTTTTTTTTTAACTATTCTGGGAAGTGTCAGAATACTTTGGATTATGAGTTACCAAGACTGGACAAGTGATCAGAAGCAATAAAGGCTTTATTTAATCTCACATGGCATTATTTAGAGATAGGTCAGTCTGGGGGAAATGTTAATTCAGCAGTGTATTTGTGCTTTATGCCTCCACATTTCTGTCTCTCTCTATATATATAGTCTATAGAGCAGAGAGCAGTAGATCCCTGTGGTCACAAGATGGCTGTTGTGGGCAGGGGGGTAGATAGCATAATGGTTATGGCAAACAGACTCTCATGCCTGAGGCTCCAAAGTCCCAGGTTCAATCCCCCACACCACCATAAGCCAGAGCTGAGCAGTGCTCTGGTGTTTCTCTGTCTCTCTCTCTCTGTACCTCTCTCAAAAATAAAATTAAAAAAAAAAGATGACTGTTGCACCTCCAGTCATCAAATACAAGCTTAAGATGTTTATTAAAGAAATAAGTGGGGCTGGGTGGTGGCACAGCAGGTTAAGTGCACATGGTGAGAATTGCAAGGACCCTCATAAGGATCCTGGTTCCAGTCCCCGGCTCCCCACCTGCAGGGTGGTCTCTTCACAAGAGTTGAAGCAGGCTAGCAGGTGTCTATCTAAGAGAAAGATCCCTGTCTTCCCCTCCTCTTTCCATTTTCCCTATCCTATCCAACAACAACCACAGAAATAACAACAATAATGCCAACAACAATAAACAACAAGGGCAACAAAAGGGAAAATAAGGAGCAGTGGATTCATACTGCAGGCACCCAGCCCCAGTGATAAGCCTGGAGGCAAAAAAAGGAAAAAAGAAATGAAGTATTTCAGGTCAGGTGGTGGTGCACCTGGTTGAGGACACATGTTACAATGCTCAAAGACCCAGGTTTGAGTCTCCATCTGCAGCAGGAATGCTTTGCAAATGTTGAAGCAGTGTTGCAGCCCTCTCAGTATTGTGCCCCAGTATGGTTCCGTAGCCCCCATGTCCACTTGGTCGATTCCAAATTATATTCCTCCATGAGGATAATTTCTGGAACCATCCGTTCCACCCCGGTTCCATGGCTGCCAGTCCTTAGCAACATCGCCCCGCCAGATATTCGTCGGGATGCGGCATCATCTAAGTTCATTTCCCACGTCTACGCTTGACCAGACCTGCCAATATACGCGGATATCTTCGCCCACCCTGTCCAACGCTTGACGTCTCATCACCCAATCTGGTCCCCTACGCCTACACTGAACTTCTCTGTTCCAGACTCTTGGAAACAGAGTTGGCAGTCAGCTGAGGTAAAGAACAAACACCTCATCACAGACCCCTGCAAGCGTCAACCCGGCTTTGACCTAGCACGTTATGATTGGGCCCTCCTCAATCGCTATCGAACAGGCCATGGCCAGTGCGCGCTATGTTCCATCGCTGGGGAGCCAGAGACGACCCGAACTGCCCCTGCGGCTACAGACAGACTATGACCCACATAGTCAACGACTGCCACCTCTCCAGATTCAAAGGAGGTCTCGAAACTTTACATCAGGCTCAATCTGACGCTGTTGACTGGCTACGGAAGAAGGGCAAATGCTAGAAGAAGAAGAAGCCCTCTCTCCCTCTCCCTCTCCCTCTCCCTCTCCCTCTCCCTCTCCCCCTCCCTCTCTCTGCCTTCCCTCACGGTTTCTGATTGTCTCTATTCAATAAATAAATGAAGATCATAATAATAAAAAAAAAGAAATGAGGTATTTCTAAAACAAATATTTTAGAAAATATTTCCCAGAAGTTTATTTGAAGATAGATTTAATTCCCATAGCCATGCCTAGATCAATCACTAGCAAAATGGTTAGAAAAAGACTTTGGTATCCTAGATCTCAAGAGAGGTTACTGTCCATATAGCTTTAGCATTTGGTACAGCAAAATCCCAAACAAAATTGGATGAGGTGAGGGAGTGAGGGGAGAAAAGGAGGAGGATAGTAAGCTATAGGAATAGAATCAAATAATCATAATGGGAATGCTATCCACAACGCAAATGATCTCTGTATTAGGGGAAAATAGATCGAGATTGTTCCCTGCAAGGTTATAAATTTGTCATATATCATTTCAGCAAAGAGTTGAGGAGAAAAGTCCCTTTTTTTTTTTTTTTTTTAGGAATTTTAACCTGTCAGTAAGTGAGAACATGCATGTTGGAGTACACATGGGCAGAAAGAGAGAGACAGAAGCTTGCTTGCATGTTTGATGTTCCTGGGTAGGCAGAGAGAGTGCCTGATTTTGTCTTTTATGAATTTCTAAGGTCCCACCTTCACTTCCCTTCTAAGCCACACCCACACCTATTACCACTCTCATTTCCTGTGTGACACCAACTTTCTTCCCCACCAGCATGGGGAACATGTACATCTGGAGAATGTGTGCTATGGCCTAGTGCAGAAAAGTGTCCATCTTCCAGGTGTTCCTGGTTTCCAGACCTGACTTTGTGTCTCTCCGTGCACTTGTGCTGACTCCAACAATTTCCACGTTATTGTTCAGCACGTCAGTTTTGCTGTGTACTGAGAAAGCTTTCAAATCAAGGGGATATTCACAACTCCTCCTTGTGGCTGTCATACTCCCAAAGAAGAGTTTCTTTATGGGGTGTCTTCATTAAATTGCTGCTGGAGAACAACAACAACAAAAAATAATGATAGCAACAATCACATGTCAATCATAAGGCCTGTGATTTATATTTTCATCGTGATGAGAATATAAAATAACTCAAGTTTGTTTTGTTTTTCACTTGCAACACCCTACAGGTTAGCTGCTATGTGGCATGATAGAGCAGTAGCGTGTCTTTACTTAAGAGATGCTAGGAAAGTAAGTTCCAGAGAGGCTCTTATCTTTGAAGCAATGCTAACAACTTTTCATTTTTCCCCAGGTCGTTGAAGCAAAACTCATAGCATTCTACTTTCTCAGGGTGAATTTTAGGTGCATTTTGTTTAGCAAAGCTGTTCCAAGGACAGTTGTTTTTTTTTTAATTTACATGCGAATGGCATGAACATATGTAAGAAAACAGGGCTTCTCTTTCGTGGCTGGATGAGAAAGCAAATGACCCCATGGAAATTTGTTTTAAGAACAGAGAGGGGGACCGGGTGGTGATGCACCCAGTTAAGCACACACAGTACTATGTGCAAGGTCCCAGGTTTAAGCCTTCTCTCCCCACCTGCAGCAGGGAATCTTCACAAGCAGTAAAGTAGGTCTGCAGGTATCTTTCTCTCTACCTCCTTCTTCTCATAATTTCTCTCTGTCCTACCTAATAAAAATGGAATAAAAATAAAAATTAGAATAAATGAAAATGAAAAATGGCCATCAAGACTTGTGGTTTTGTAGTGCAGGCACAGAGCCCCTACAATAATCCTGGAGACAAAAAAAAAAAGGAATATAGATCATTTAAAAAAATTTTATATGATTTATTGTGGGGTTAATGGCTTACAGCATAGTCTTTAACATATAGACACAACCTCTCATAGCTCCTTGATTGGTATCTAGGATTCCACCTGGGTTATCCTTGGGGGCTTGGTAGCAGCACTATCTAGCAGATATCTTTCCCTTCCATTCTTTATTTTTTATTTTTATTTGATAGAACAGAAAGAAATTGAGAGGTGAGGGATAGAGAAAGAGAGATGTCTACTGATCTGTTTCACCACAGTGTTCTCCCTGCAGATGGAAAGCAAAGGATCAAACCTTGGTCAATCCATATCTGTGACCTTGAGAGAACCACTTCAGTTTTCAATAGAGAGAATGAGGTTATAGAACTGTGGTGGTGGGAACAGTGTGGAATTTTACCCCTCTTATTTTACAATTTTGTAAATCACACATACACACACACACATACACAAACACACACACACACACATGCAAACATACACACACACACACAAACACACACACACACACACACACACACACACACACACACACACATATATATATATATATATATATATATATATATATATATAAAATAAAAAGTTTCTGTCATGTATTCCTCAATTCAATTTGAGCACAAAGATACCTTCCTCTCATCTTCCAAAGGCAGTGGCAGTGATTTTACTACTAGAACAGCAGCTCCACCCAGTCCTGAGACAGACCACAAGATGAGGCTTCAGGAGTCGAGGAGCCAATAGAGCAGAGGTCTTCTCTGAACAGCAACACCCAGGACACAAATTACAAGAGTCTGAATATGGTGGTTAATTTAAAAACAAATGAATAAAAACACAGCAGCAATGGGCCAAGACACAGGCCTAGAAAAAAAAAAAAAACTCACCAAGCTAGAAACAACTAAGAATGAGAGAAATATCTAAACATTTATTGATGCATTTATCACAGGGGTGAGGAAAGCTTTTCAGGGAAATAATATCAGAAATGGGGAAGCAACAAATGAGACTCTGAAATAAAAGACAAACTATCTCAAGGTAATTAGGTAATGAGAGAGCTGAAAGTTGAAATAGCTCAGTGAAGAGCACAACTAGCTGAAGAAGCTAATACTGTAAATGAACATGGTAACAGAACAGTTGAGCTAAGGAATGAAGCTGAGTGAAGTAAAAGTAGATTTACAGAAGCAGTAAAAAAAAAAAAATTAGCAGGATTGAGGATGAATTCCAGAAAAGTAAGAAAGAAGCAAGAGAACTAAAAAAGAGACTAAGAGACTATGGATAGAACAGCAGAGAAATATGGGATAATCTCAGAAGAAGTAATGCATTGGCCTACTAGAGGAAGAAAGAAAGGAAGGGGAAGAAAGCATAATACCGGAAATAATAAAAGTAAACTTCCAGGAGTCAGGCTGTAGTGCAGCAGGCTAAGCTAATGTGGCGCAAAGCACAAGGTCCAGCATGAGGATCCTGGTTTGAGCCCCTGAAGGATAGTTGCTTCACAAGCAGTGAAGCAAGTCTGCCAGTGTCTATCTTTCCCCCCTCTGTCTTCCCCTCCTCTTTCCATTTCTGTTGGTATGCTTCTAATTCTACTTCTAAAAACCTCTTCTGTTTCATTTGGTTTAATCCCCCCTGCTTAACACTATTCTATTTACATAACCACTTCATTCTATTTACATAACCGCTGTTAACAAGCACCACCCTCCCTCCAGGGCATTGGTGGTTCAGTGGTAGAATTCTTGCCTGCTCCGCCCCCCTCCTTGTCACACCCTGATTTTCACCAGTCACTTTTCTCTCCACCCTCTCTACGTCACATCCTGTTTACACCCTACTTGGCAAGTATATTATTTTAGTTTTTAGTTTTAGTTTAGTCTAGCTTGCTGTAGATTGCACTGCATCCTGCATGAATAAAGAGATACTGCGTACAGCTCAACCATGAGTCCCTGGAGGTTGTCTGTTACCTGCCCGTGAAGCCAGCCTGTCAAAAACAACACATTTCTCTCTGTCTTATTCAACAACGATGACGACAACAATAATAACTACAACAATAAAACAACAAGGGCAACAAAAGGGAATAAATAAATAAATATTTTTTACAAAGTAAACTTCCTCATTCTAAACAATAGAAAGGGAATAAAGACTGAAGAATTCCAGAGAGGCCCAAACAGAAGTGACACAGACCTAAAGAGATCAAGACACATCATAGTTAAGATGGAAAGAGTAAGGATGAAAAAAAGGATCCTGAAGGCTGCACAAGAAAAACAAAGAGTCACATACAGAGGTAAACCCACAAGATTATCAGCAGATTTCTCCACACAAACTCGAGGTCTTAAAAGACAACTGCCAGCTATACAAACTTTACCCTGCAAGTCTATCATTCAGATAAGAAGGAGCAATCCAAACTGTAGCAGACATTCAAAAACTAAAGAAATTAGCCATTATCATATCTGCCTTGTAAGAGTTACTGAAAGGAATGCTAAGCAGAAAGAAACAAGGAACCTCTTTTTTTTTTCTTTTTTCTTTTTTGAAGGGATTAGTGGTTTACAGTCAACAGTAAAGTACATGTGTGTTAGGTAGTATGCCAGCTCCCCCTGGCTTCTGCTTAACCAAGCACCGGTATGCCTTTATAGGGATTGGTTTGATCCTATTCAAAGCGGTCTATTTACATAAATCACTTTTACATATACATAAAGCACCACCCTCCCTCCAGGGCATTAGTGGTTCAGTGGTAGAATTCTCGCCTGCTCCGCCCCCTCTCCTTGTCACACCCTGATTTTCACCAGTCACTTTTCTCTCCACCCTCTCTACATGACATCTTGTTTACACCCTACTTGGAAAGTATGTAAGGACGACATGGTTCGTTTTAGTTAGTTGGTAGTTGTGTTAGTTTTAGTTTAGCTCGGCTTAGATTGCGCTGCGTCCTGCATGAATAAAGAGATACTGTGTACAGCTCAACCATGAGTCCCTGGTCATCTGTTACCCACCCGTGAAGCCAGCCCGTCGAAAACAACACATGTGAAACATTTACTAGTTTTCCACATAACAATTTAACCCCTTCTAGGTTCTCCTCTGCCATCATGTTCCAGGACCTGAACCCTCCCCCGATCCCAGAGTCTGTTACTTTGGTGCAATACACAAAACACAGTCTAAGTTTTGCTTTGTTTTCTTATTTTTCAACTTGTTTTTTTAAATTATTATCAGTGATTTAATAATTATTGACAAGATTGTGGGTTAAGAGGAGTAAAATTCCATACAGTTCCCACTGCCAGATTTCCATATCCCGTGCCCTCCATTGGAAAGTTCCCTATTCTTTATCTCTCTGGGAGTATGGACCAAGGATCTCTATGGAGTACAGTTAGTAGGAGGTCTGACTTCTGTAATTGCTTCTCCTCTGGACATGGGTATTGACTGGCCAACTCATATCTCCAGCCTGTTTCTACTTTTCCCTACTGTGGTAGGGTTCTGGGGTGGTGGAGTTCCAGGACACATTGGTGAGATTGTCTACCCAGGAAAGGCAGGTTTGTGTCATGGTAGTATTTCTCAACTTCTGTCTTTGAGTGAAATCAATTCACTCTCAATAAGGTGATACACAGTAGACCAGACCCATAGACACAAGTCACAGAAATACAAGACAACTTTAAAGTATGAAATAGGAAAAAGAAATGGATAGAGGATGTTTAAGCAATAAGTGCTGAGACAAGAACAGTGCCAGAAAAAAAACCTTTCTTAGATGTGTTTATATATAATTTATATGCATAAAACTTTCATATATAACATATTCACATAGTACTTTATTTCTTGTTAAATGATGTCATTTTCTCTCTACTAATTTTTAGTTTTTCTCATAACTTTCTTTTTCCTCTTACCATATATACTATCTCTAGTTTTTTTTTTTTTAATTTGTTGTTTGTATTCAAGTACTCTTATTTACTTTTGGTGCCAAATTACTTGCATTTCTCTGAAAGACAGCTGCTATATGGCTTCACTCATATGTGAAATATAAATAACTGAAACACATGAACTTGTTTTTCAAAAAAAAAGTTAAACTCACTAAGACTTTATGATAATTACAGTGGTTATCCTTGGAAAATGGGAAATTCTGGGGGAGTAAGCACAGACCTGTGGTGGTAGGTATCTTATGATCTTGTAAACCATTATTAAATCACTACTAAAACAAATTTTAAGAAAGAAATCATATTAGATGGGGGTCAAGTGAGGCAAAAGGAAGTGTGCTTGAAATCTGGGTTCAGGTTCCTGTCAGTATCACAGCAAAAAAAAAATAAAATTCAAGGATAGAGAGAGAGAGAGAGAGCAATAAGTGGTAACTCCTTCAGATTTACTGCCAGAGGAAGAGAGAGTAGGTAATTGGAGAGAAATGCCTCTAAGTTCCCTTGTAAAATGTGACCTGCCATGTTCCAGGCTTCAGCTCAGAGACAGGCTTTATTAACATTGTCAGGGTGTTCTAGAAAATTAAAGATTGATTATTATTCATTAGAGGCTTGGGTTAGAGAAGACGTCTTAGAGAAGATGAAGTGGCCCTGAAATCCAGGATCAATTCCTTTTCTGAACAAGTCTATCCCTTTTGGAGCTGTCATGGTATCATGCATATGATGGACCCCAGAGTATGGAGGTTTCAGTATAATGATGGTACAATGAGGCGCGGGGTCACGGTTTTCAGGTGCTATCTTAGTTCTGGCCAGTTCCCCTCCAGATTTTGTTTATTGCTTTAATTTCAAGGAAATAGTTCTTCCTATGTTCACCTGACATTCAAATGCTTCCTCTTGTTTTGTGCATCATGTGGCAGGTGAGATGTGGATGTCCCTCCAGGATAATCTAGTTTGCTTTAGAACCATCCTCTGTTCAGCCCAATTAAAAAGTTTCCTCCAGGGAGTCGGGCGGTAGCGCAGCAGGTTAAGTGCAGGTGGCGCAAAGTGCAAGGGTCAGCATGAGGATCCCTGTTCAAGGCCCCGGCTCCCCACCTGCAGGGAAGTCGCTTCACAAGCGATGAAGTAGGTCTGCAGGTGTCTACCTTTCTCTCCCCCTCTCTGTCTTCCCCTCCTCTCTCCATTTCTCTCTGTCCTATCCAATAACAACGACATTAATCATAACTACAACAATAAAACAATAGCAAAAAAAGGGAATAAATAATAAGTAAAAAATATTTTTAAAAAGTTTCCTCCAGAGGGTGCTAGTGCAGTGGCACACCTGGTTGAGTGCACATGTTACAGGGTACAAGGACCCAGGTTCGAAACTCTAGTCCCCACCTGCAGAGGGGAAGCTTCACAAGTGGTGAAGCAGTGTTACAGGTGTCTCTCTGTCTCTCTTCCTCTCTATCTCCCCTACCCTCTCAATTTTTGACTGTCCCTAACCAATAAATAAATAAAGATAATAATAAAAAAATTTAAAGTTTCCTCCTGACATTAAAGCCCAAATCCTATATACCCTGGAAACAATAACAGGTATTTCAATGGAGACAAAAGACACACAAGAAAACCTAGTGGGGGTTGTATTGTTATATGAAAAACTGAGAAATGTCATGCATGTACAAACTATTCTATTTACTGTCAAATGTAAAACATTAATTCCCCAATAAAAAAAATTTAAAAAGAAAAAAAAAAGACTGGCACAAGCAACAATCACAACAACAACAAATAAAACAACAGAGTGATGAGAGCAGTAGGTAAGGAATACCCCCTACATGACAGGTTTTCCTTCAGTGTCTCTGAAGTCATCTGGTAATCAGAAAAAGAAAACACAGTTGTAAAGTTTGTCCATGAACAGTCATCATACTGGTTTTTCTGAGGAATTCTCCATTCCCAGCTTGTGTGTTTTCAGAAAAAGAACTCTCAATTGTTCAAATCTTATGTCAAGATAAAAAAAAAAATTGGAAGTATGGATTCAGAAAGTCATAATCAAATGAGAAACTTCATGGTTCACTTCAGTTTACAAGTACAATGCAAATGTATATATTTCAGTAAGAGGTCTTAAAAATAAAGGAATCCTGCAAGTCTGTACAGAAAGAATTATACAACAGGCAAGAGCTCCCCTTTGTTTAAAAAAAAATAAAAGAAAAGAAAAAGATTATTTATTCAAGCCAAGAAGCAAGATGCTCAAGTGTCAGAATCTGGACCATATGGGTGGCAGTATATTCCTGTTTGGGTGCCAGATTCTGGGCCAGCTCCGCGGGTGGGAGACAGAAGACCAGAGACTCATGGCTGAGCTGGGAATACAGTTCAATCTTTATTGATGAGAAGGAATGCAGTGCAATCTATCTAATCTCTCTTCATTAGAAAATCCTGTCCTTTATATCTCCTGAGGTGGAAGTGTCAGGAATAAGAAGTACATAGGATAGGGGGTGGGGAGAAGGAAAAAAGCTTGTGAACCAGTGGGGATTAAATGGTGGAAAACAGGAAGTGACTAGAAGAGGGGGCGGAGTGGAAAAAGAGCTCAAACCAATGGGGATTAAACCAATGCGGGTCTCAAATAAAACAATGATTATGTAAATAGACCACAGTGTTAAGCAATGCAAGTGAACCTAATGTGATGGTCAAAGCCGAAAGGGTCTTAGAAGCAGAATTAGAAGCAGACCAAGATATTCCCAAGATGGTGGCTATGTGGTGGGATTTTATGTCTATATATTTCCTTCTCTAGGTCCAGTCTATGACAGAGGTATCAATTTTGGCCAATAAAATCAGGTTATCTAGAACTTACAGAGCAATGAGGAAGCTAAAGGGCCACTTAAAAGTTTTAAATTTTAATTAGTTACTGTCATGGTATCTGAGTAATGCAACGTAAGCCCTGCCCCTTAAACAGTCGTTGTAATTAAGTTGTTACCTATACAGGGTAACAGAGTATAATCATGTGGTCTGTTCACTTGTCACCATCCTACGTATGCCCAAAGGCTGTTATTTACAGATGGCCACTTGACTTGTTCCTCTGATGTCACCATGTTAAGTATGCAAAGAAGTCTCTAAATAGTCACCGAGTATTGATCGATGATGTGGGGTGTGGTAGAAGGCACTAGCAATATACTTCTGTGCCAGGACTTTCCTTCTGCAAACACTAACAAGAAGGCTAGAAATAGATATGACTGAAACATTTTTCTCTGCACTGTCACCCCAATTCTATCAAATAATTGCAGTATAACTGATATGTTTGTAAATTATGGCTAGCTGAAATAAACACAGTCTATTATTTGCTTTAGCCAAGTGAGAAGAAAGTTGATGAAGAAGTGCCTACTGCTTGGTCCACAGAAATCCAAATAACTCACACCAACTTTCACAAAAAGGGGAAAAACTATTAACATTCGAATATGAACGAAAGAAGATGCTGAAATCAACGTCCCTGTTATTTTGCTTTAGAGTATAGTTACATAGATAAGATGAGGGTTAGACTTCTATCTGGCCTTGTTTTCGGTAAACAGAAGGCAGGTTTTAGATGAACAGGGCCATGTCCTAAGTAATTCTCAAATTACTGCCAATGTGAGTTTCCTGGCCATTGTATAGTTATATGGTCTTAGTGGATTTCCTTAACTTCTTCAAAACCATTTTTGTAAATAGAATGAAAGAGAGTTAATATCTTTTGTCCAAGTCATTTCACCAATGCCAGATCACAATGTTAGGTAACCCTGTCCATTTGGGGCCATAGTTTTAAGAAAATTTCCTTACTTCACTGGAAATTTTTGTAAGAAATTTCTGACTAGGCTATTGGTAGTCTCTGTCAGGATTCAAAGAGCATGCCAAGGTCTTACCTTCAGAGTCTATTTAACTTTTTATTTGGGGTGGAGGGGTTTATATTTTATTCTTCTCAAGGGTCTTAAAATGTTTTGGATTTTCTGAGTCTGCTAATGGGCTATTTTCATTGCCTTCTTTCTATTCTTTTTTTTCTTTGCCTCCAGGCTTCTTGCTGGAGCTCCATGCCTACACAACAAATCCACGCTTCCTGGTGTCCACTTTTTCCTTTTTTTTTTTTTTTTTTTAATTGTATAGGACAGAGAGAAATAGAGAGAGGAAGGAGAGATAGACAGGGGGAGAAAAAGACAGACGTTTGCAGACCAGCTTCACTACTCATGAAGCTTCCCAGTTATAGCTGGAAAGCAGAAGTGGGCAGTGGGGCTAGAATACAGATACTTGCCACAGGTCCTTGCACTTAGTACTATGTGCACTTAACCGGGTACACTACCACCTGGCCCCATCACTGTCTCCTTTGTACTGCATGGAAACCTACAAATGAGACCTAAGGCTGGTTTACTCCTTCTGGATTCTATGAGGGTAAACTGAGAGAACTGAGAAGTGTTGCTACCCTTGAGAGGATGTGGTTCCAGTCAACAGAATATTAAGCAAATGCTGATAAAGACAAAAATTTGAACTTCTCTCCTGTGTTGTCTCTAATTTAATTCTAACCATAACCACATGCTTCTCACTCAAGAAGTCTGATCTAGTTAACAGCTCACTAGTGTGAATCACTTCATTAATGCGTCACCTACTTCTAGTTCTTGGACTCTACTTAGCAGATTCCATTCTTTCAGGAATCATCAAAGACTATGTATGAGGCAGGAAGAGCTTCAATTTCAAGACACCCTATCCTTAGTGTTCCATCTCTCTCTGTAGGAGAAGCACGAGGCAAGAAATGACACGAGGGCAGTGTAGACAGTAGTCTGCAGAGCCTGTAGGCTGATTGATCATACTCAAAGAATTCTGCCTCTAACTCTTTTTTCTGTTCACCCAGGCTTCTTCCCCTGTTTTACAACAAAAAGTTTTGAGGAAGAAAATCTAACGGAAACACAAATTAATCTGATAGTGATGGCGTGGCATTATATCCCTGCAATCTTAAGGTATTATAAATCAATGCTAAGTCTCCACTAAATTTTTTAAGAAGAATAATATCACCTAAAAATAAAATAAAATAAATAAAAAGGGAGGGAAGGAGAGCAGGACTAAAAGAGCAGACCTACAGCACTACTCCACTTGTGAATTTTTTTTATATCCATGTGTATGATACTAAATCACATATATATACACACATGTATATTATATATATATATGTGTGTGTGTGTGTGTGTGTGTGTGTATGCATGTGTGTTTAGGTTTATGTTAGAGACAGAGAAGATGAAGCAGAGAGAAAGACCACAGTATTGAAGCTTCCCTCTATGGGAAGGGGGCAGGGCTTGAACCTAGGTGGAGGACATGGCAAAACAGCTATTTCTTCAGTCTACCAGTTATTTTGAAAGCAGAAGATTTTTTCTTTCAGCTCCATAGACTGCTACAATCTCACCCCTTCATTGGTAGGATACAACTGAATTTATAATATACATATATATATATTATATTATATATTATATATTTCTACTCCTACAGAGTATAACACAGATATCTTAAAACTACAACACAAAGTTGTTTTAAGTTGATAACACATCAAGGCTCATTATGTGCTGATGCTGTGTTTCCTTACATTTAAAAACTGGCTATTTCAGGACCCGGTGGTGGTGCACCTGGTTGAGTACACACATTACAATGTATATGGATCCAGGTTCGAGCCCCCAGTCCCCACCTGCAGGCGGAAAGCTTTGCAAGTGCTGAAGCAGTGCTACAAGAGTCTCTCTGTGTCTCTCCTTTTCTATCACCCTCTTCTCTTTCAATTTCTGGCTATTTCTATCCTATAAGTAAATACAATAAAATTTTAAAAAGCAATTGGATATTGAAGAGTTCTTGTTCTTGAGAATATTGAAGGATGGATAAATTCAAAGAACTCTTTGGATGAATTGTACGTTAATAGTAATTAAAGTACATTTAAAAATAAAACAGAACGACGCTCAGCTCTGGCTTATGGTGGTGTGGGGAATTGAACCTAGGACTTTGGAGCCTCAGGCATGAGAGCATCTTTGCATAACCATTATGCTATCTACCTCCACCCTCCAAGTCTAAAACTTAGTCATGAAAATATTAGTTTGGTAATTCCCTTTGCTGTAGTTTCAGACACCAGGCTAAGAGGATCCTACTTTGAAAACCACATCTGACCTTTAATCAGAATTTACCTGTCCATAAAGAAAGGATCAAAAACCAAACTATTGAGATAGTCCAAGAAATCAGAAACTACCACATAACACTGAAATAATACGTAGCCATATCTGAAGTGTGTGCAGGGAAGGTTTTTATGTGTCTCTTCTCTCCTATTTACCAAGTGAAACAGATCAAATGCCAATTGTTTTACGATTTAGTGACTGACCATTTAATTTAGTTCTCAAAAGTAAATAAAAGCTGACCTTTCTTATAAATTATTCTTCCATATCTTTCACTGTAATTTTTTAACCTCTACTTTATTGGTAGAAGAAATGATCCATATTTGAAATAGACTGTGATGTTCAGATGAAAAATGTTAAGTAATTCAATGTGTTAAAGAAAAGATGGAGAGGCCAAATGGTGGTGCACCTGGTTAAAAGCTCACATTGCAGTATGCAAGGACTCAGGTTCAAGCCCCTGGTCCCCACCTGAAGGGGGTAGCTTTATGTCTGGGTAGATGATGTCATGGCTGGAAAAAGGGCCAGAAATCTGGATCAAGGACGAGACTAACTCCTAAATATGGGAAAGGGGTATAAATATAGTTGACTGTAAGCCCCATCGATTTGTTGTGATCTGGGGCCCATATTCAGGTTAGGAGCCTATGTGACCTCTGCACCCCTGTAGATCTGAGCTTACATTCTGTGGTCATGATTAGGAACATTCCAAGCTGCTCCAAAGTTAGGACCCATCTTCCTCATGTGTAACATAGAGTATGTTTTCCAGCCTTCCTTTGGAGGATGGAACATTCTCTATTGTTGTTGATCTAAGTTGACAGCAAGGTCCTATGGGGGACCCACAAAGGGGTCAGTTGTGTTGTTCCTGATAGAGATTGTCGTTTTCTCTGGGCTGGCTTCACGGGCGGGTAACAGACCACCAGAAACACACGACTGAGCTGAGAATGCAGTTTAATCTTTATTCACAAGCGAGCAAACAGTCCAACACCTAATCACCACACCATGTACTCCTCCATCTTTCTCCTCCAGCAGCAGAGTCAGGAACTCAGGAAGTGTGTAGGATAGGGTGCAGGGAGAAGGGAGAAACACGAAAAGGCAAAGACTAAACCACAATATCCCGGAGGTGGGGGGAATGATACCAAACCAATGCGAAGCACACCAACAAGAGATGACCTGTAACAGTGGAGAGAGGGATTTATTCAAGGTCTAGGCTCATCATGTCTGTTTCAGAATCTCAGGACTCTCCGTTTGGGAATCTCAGGACTCCCCATTGTTGTTGTTTTTCTAACCAACCTTCGGCAGCCCCTTTGAAAACACATAGGGGAAACATGATTCTAGAGTATATTAGCTGGTAGCCAAATTTGCTTTCCTTTTCCACTTTGATATTTATTTTCATTGGTATAAGCCACAGATATATAATATTGCTCATAGGGTGTGAAAATCATGTGGGCAAAGAGTGCAGCTCTTAAGGGACTTTTACACTGAACACAAAGCACGATTCTAAATTGTTAAAGAGTTTCGGTGACTGAAATATTGTTATGATCTGTTATCTTCTATAGAGATCTAAGCACTTTGATGTGCTGCAAGTTTCATGGATAGGGTGACTTCAGAGGGAGAGGGAGAGGGAGAGGGAGAGGGAGAGGGAGAGGGAGAGGGAGAGGGAGAGGGAGAGGGAGAGGGCGAGGGCGAGAGAGAGACAGCAAAATTTGCCCATGGTCCTTTTAGCATAGGGATATATCTGTCAGGGAAAGTAAACGGCTTGGGTCCCTGAGAGATAATGAGTTAATAAGTTGCTTTTTTGTGTTGGATAGCATAATGTTATGCAAAAAGACTTTCATGCCTTAGGCTCGGAGGTGCCAGGTTCAATCCCCAACACCACTGTAAGTCAGAGCTGAGCAGGGCCCTGCCCTCTCTTTCTCATTAAAATAAGTAAATGAAATATTTTTTAAAAAAATAAAAAATAATAAGCATGAAGAACATCTTTAGTTCTAAGCTTTCTTCTCTGTCTTTTTTTCCTTTAATCTGGAACCATGAGTAAAAAAGAGAACGAATATTTGTTTGTGGTAGCTATATACCAGACACTGTTACAAGTTAGAGAACATGTATTAACTCATCTACTTCCCCCAACAACTCTCTGAAGTGAATACACAACTGTGTCCCCATTTTCTCAGAAAAAGCGGCAGAGGCTTGAAGAAGTGAACGGCTTACCCTAAGGCACAGCTGTGATGAGCAAGGCAGGTCAGTTCCATGCTCTCAAGCAGTTAACTCTGCTACCCACATTCAATACAACACAGCCACAGTCTGCAGACAGGATGATATGATGAGTGACGCAGAGCTCTGCATACATATTTATAATAAAGTGTGGCAATATAATGAGAAAGATTGTGCCCAATTGTATGAGAATCTAGTGGATTATGTGACTAAGCCAGGGGAAGAGAAGGAGGTCAGAGAAAGCTTTCTCAATGGTGAAGTTCCCAAGTAACCTTTCAAGAAATGAGAAGAGAAAGTGGGAAAGGCAACGCTTGGCAGAAGGAAAAATGAGCAAAAAGCAGAAAGGTTACAGCTTGCAAGGAACCATTGCTAGATTAAATTTGATCAAATTTGAGATGTTGATTGCCATGTCTCCATTTTCAAATCGCCACCAAAGAAGAAAATATACTGCCAATTACCCTACAAGTAATCATGAAGTAAAAGTTGCATGCAGACTTCAGGAATAGTCATATATTAAAAAAAAAAAAGTGTTCTCACATAATAAACTATGGTACAAATGACTTGATACAGTTGGAAGATTAAGTGATAAGAGAAGCATAGAGGCCGCTGCACAATCAAACAGGGAGTAAAAATGAGTGGGTTTAAATTTTCCCTGAGACCAAATCAATAGGACTTGATAATTACTTGGTCCTACAAGGACATCTAACTAGCTGCTAACTGCCTATAGTATGGTACTTTTGCTTATGGTATTGATATAAAGTCCTAGATATAGATATATAGATATAGATACATGGAGAAGGGGGCCAGGTGGTGGCGCAGTGGGTTAAGCGCCCATGGTGTGAATTTCAGGGCTGGCATAAGGATCCCAGTTTGAACCCCTGGCTCCCTACCTGCAGGGGGTCATTTCACAGTCAGTGAAGCAGGTCTACAGGTATCTTTCTCTTCCCCCTCTCTTTCTTCCCCTCCTCTTTCAATTTCTCTCTGTCCTATCCCACAACAATGACAGCAATAACAATAATAACAACACAAACAACAACAAAGGCAACAAAACGGGAAAAATGGCCTCCAGGAGCAGTGGATTCACAGTGCAGGCACTGAACCTCAGCAATAACACTGGAGGCAACAAACAAACAAAAAATAGATTCATATATAATAAGTTGCTTAAAGTATCAAGTTATAATACAGGTTAATACAGGTAACATATGGCCATGATCATTTTTGTAAAGCTAGCACTGATTAAAAAAAAGGACCGGTTTAAGAGTACCTGTTCGAGCCCCTGGTTTCCCACCTGCAGGGGAGTCACTTCACAAACAGTGAAGCACGTCTGCAGGTGTCCATCTTTCTCTCCCCCTCTCTGTCTTCCCCTCCTCTCTCCATTTCTCTCTGTCCTATCCAACGATGACGACATCAATAACTACAACAATAATGGAAAACAAGGCAACAAAAGGGAAAACAAATAAATATTTAAAAAAACAGAGTTTTGGCCTAAAGATGCAGATGTAAAATTATTATTATTATTGTCTCCAGGGTTATTACTGGGGCTTAGTGCCTGCACTATGAATCCACTGCTCCTGTGGCCTATTATTTTCAAATTTTTTTGGATAGGACAGAAACTAAGAGAGGGGAGGGAGATAGAGAAGGAAAGAGAGGTAGACACTTGCAGACCTGCTTCACTACTTATGAAGTTACCCCCCCACACACACACACCTCAGGTGGGAGGGGGAGGAGGGGACTGAAACCTGGATTCTTGTGCTTCTTACTGTCTGTATTTAATACGGTAAACCACTACCTGGTCTCCTAGAAGTGAAATTCTTCATAATGGATACAGTAGGTAAAAACATAGGAAATAATAATTATATCCAGAGAGTGAACAATACACAGCTACAAACTGAGATGGATAATATGAACTCTCAATATCAAAACAATCAAATATTTAAATGTTATTCTCAAAATGGAAAAAGCATGTTTCCTCAGTATTCAGTCTAAGCAAACGACGTCTTAGATTAGATGACATTTCATTTCCTCAGTGGACACTATGAGCTCACACAGTAAGTTTTGCCAAATGAAGTGACTCTGGCAGAGGAATACTCAAATCTTCAGACATAGTGGGCATCGCAGGAAGTGACAGAAAAAGGAAGCAAGATTCAGTAGTCACCTAGAAGATGAAAGAGCTTTCTGCAGAATGGATGGAATGGTGTAATGTTGTTAAAATTCGGCGGCTCCAGCTGGCCGGGCTAGCTTCACGGGTGGGTAACAGAGAGGACCAGAGATATACGGCTGGGCCGGGAAGCTGTATTTCTTTATTCAGGAACAACGATCATAAACTAAACCAAACTAATCACCAGACAGAACTCTGCTGCCTCTTTGCCCCACGAAGGCGCCAAGCACTCTCTAACTCTCCAACTCTCCAACTCTGGAACTCTGGAACCCTCTCGGGGTTCCTTGGGGCGGGGCCAAGCGGCCCGCGAAACTAGCATTTCTTGGCAGGGGGAGAGCTAGAACAACCTAATGTAAAGCATACAACAGTGTAAAACTATTGACTTCCAGGATGTGTGGCTCATAAAGAAGTCACTGAGCACCTACTTGGTGCAGAGTATATGCCTGATGACATTTCTTCATCTCTATTCAAGCTCAGTGTCTAAAACCCAGAGCCCCGGATCTCATTTCATATGCTAACAACAATGACAGAACATTTGGCTTCTTGTTTAAGTGTTTCAAATCACATATACACAGAAACCCATGGAGGACATAAATGCTATTGTTGGCCAAAAATGTGGGTGGCAGACCAGACTCCCTTACTCATACCACACTTTGAAAACATAGACATCCAAGCTGTTGTCTGACATTCACCGAGGGAATGTTTAGATTCCACTCGAGGCTTGTGTTCCTACTATGAGGTCTATTTCTATTCTTGAGCAACCCTTTGTTCAGGAAGTCAGCATGACAGTGTCCTTCATAGACCATAAGCTGATGTCCCTTCTAACCTCTTCTTTTCTTCTTAAAGGAGACAGTCATCATTTACCACCAGAAAATATATTGAATTGTCTGACTACATCCAAGTTAATCCCTAGAGAGAGAATAAGTCCCACTGATGCATTATAATATTAAGAGTTTAAGAAAGAAAAACAACTCTGTTTTGAAGAACTACTTGGTAAATAGCAGTTAAGTTTGGTTGGATTTGTCTCACAAACAAATAGGTGGTTCATAATAATTGATCACTGCATGATTTAAAAAAATATAGATAGGTTAGTGAATAATGACTAGATGGATAGATGGCAGATAGATGGGTAGTTGGATTGGTAGATAATAGATACATGAGTGGATGGATAATGGACATATATGAAAATAGCAGATAGGTACATGGATAGTTAGTAGGTAAATCTTAGTCAGGACTCCTAAACAATGAAATGTGAGTCAATCATAATAATACAATGAAAATAGCACTAAGTATCCCCTCTTGAAGTCACACAACTTTCTGTTTGTGACCTGAAGTCAATTATTCAACTTTTGGGGCCCATCTGGCTTTAATTGTTAAATAAGGATTACTAAATACTTTTTTGAAGTTATTTTTTTGAAGAATTTATTTATTTATTCATAAGAAAGATAGGAGGATAAAGAACCAGGCATCACTCTGGCACACGTGCTGCCGGGGACTGAACTCAGGACCTCATGCTTGAGAATCCAGTGCTTTCATCCACTGCTCCAACCTCTAGGACCACTGGAGTTATTTTTTTTTCAGTGTCATGGAAAGCAATAATTAACATTTTATTATTATTTGTTGTACTTCTGGGAGTTGAATCTGGGGCCTTGCTCATGGGCAGTACCATCAATGAGCAGACCCTGGCTTATTTTCCCTCATCATTTATTTTAGATAAAGGGGAAGGGAAAGGAGAGATAGCCCAACACAGCTTCACGATCCACTGGGCAGCCTAGACCAGCCATGGTGTTCCTGTGAAGTACTAGGGCTTAAGTTCAGACACTTGTTGAGAGAAGGTATGAGTGAATTATCTCTTGTCCCCAAACAATTAACATTTTATTGTATATAAATCTCACTTGTTCCCTAAGGCAGTTCTGTAAGGGAGAACTTATCCTTTTCAGATAAGGAAGATGAAGCGAAGTTTCCTCAATGGTCTTAGAACTTGGGCTTCACATTTGGAAGTCAGATATGATCACAGGTCCTTTTAAAGTCTCTTTACTTCTTTCACCACTCCCATTCCCAAAGGTCTGTGTCTCCAGTCCCAGCCCCATAGATATATAGCCTCACAACAGTTCTTCCACAGTCTTGGAAATAAGTTGATATATATATATTTTCACATTTGTATATTCAGTTGTCTATATTGTCCATATTAGTGAAACACCATCCTGTAGTTGTCCATTTACTTGCTTCACTAAGCACAATCCTCTCCAATCCCATGTACTTTATTCCAAAGGACACAACATCATCCCTTTTTATTGTTGTATAATTCTCTGTTGAATATATGCCCCATGAGTTTTTATCCTACTAAAGTCTCTAGATTTTTCTAAGACTCTGGGCATGAAAATGGTCGAAAAATTGTCTGAGTAGACTACACTATAGAAAACACTGAAGGGGCAGGTGGTGGTGGACCTGGCTGAGCACACTCATTACAGTGTGCAAGGACCTGGGTTCAAACCCCCGGCCCCCACCTTCATGAGAGGTGGAGCAGGGCTGCAGGTGTCTCTCTGTCTCTCTCCCTCTCTATCTCCCCTTCCCTCTCAATTTCTCTCTGTCTCTATCCAATAGTAAAAAAATAAAAAGGAAAGCACTCAGAAGTAAAATAAATATAAAACACATGAACATAAAAGACAATACCTTGAAGCAACTAAGATACAATCATCTATGGATAAAGATGGATACTGCATAATCTCATTCATGGGTGGGGTGGAACTTAATAAACAAAACAATGGAAAATACAGGAAGAGGAATTAATAAATTGTGGTCACTTTCAGTGGATTCAAGGAGACAAAATGATATAAACAGGAAAGAAATGCAAGAGGCAGGGGAGTCCAGTGTTCCATGGTGGAAGGGAACAATATGGTGGTGGGTTATGCGTGCTCTACTTACTTACCTTGGAGAGATGTGAAGATGTAGCCCTGTGACAAGCCTTATAAGTCAGCAGTTTCTTAAAAAAAATGGCTAGAAAATCCCACAAATCATCAACTAATAAGCACATCTTGCCTATGACTTGTTCAGGGAGTCATAAATGCTAGCACATTTCTATACAGCCACTTTTATTTTTTGACATTTGACAGTAAATACAATAGTATTTCCCAGTTTTCCATATAACAATACAACTCCGACTAGGTCCTCTGTCATCCTTTTTGGACCTGTAGTCTACTCTCCCTCTCAGAGTCTTTTACTTTGGTGCAAGACACCAACTCAAGTTCTGGTTCTACTTGTGTTTTCTCTTCTGATCTTGTTTTTCAACTTCTGCCTGAGAATGAGATCATCCCATATTCATCTTTCTGCTTCTGATTTATTTCAGTTAACGTGATTTTTTTCTTTTTTTGTAAGATTTATTTATTTATTTATTTATTTATGAGAAAGATAGGAGGAGAGAGAAAGAACCAGACATCACTCTGGCACATGTGCTGCCAGGGATTGAACTCAGGACCTCATGCTTGAGAGTCCAACGCTTTATCACTGTGCCACCTCCCAGACCACTTAACATGATTTTTTCAAGCTCCATCCAAGATCGGCTGAAAACGGTGAAGTCACTGTTTTTAATACTGAATAGTATTCCATTGTGTATATATACCACAACTTGCTCAGCCACTCATCTGTTGTTGGATACCTGAGTTGCTTCCAGGTTTTGGCTATTACAAATTGTGCTGCTAAGAACATGTGTGTACACAGATCTTTTTGGATGGGTGTGTTGGATTCCTTAGGATATATCCCCAGGAGAGGAATTGCAGGATCATAGGGTATGTCCATTTCTAGCTTTCTGAGAGTTCTCCAGACTGCTCGCCATGGAGGTTGGACCAATTTACATTCCTACCAGCAATGCAAGAGGGTTCTTTTGACCCCACAACCTCTCCAGCATTTGCTACTGTTAGATTTTCTGATGTATGACATTCTCACAGGAGTGAAGTGGTATCTCATTGTTGTCTTTATTTGCATTTCTCTGACAATCAAAAACTTGGAGCATTTTTTCATGTGTTTCTTGGCCTTTTGGATCTGTTCTGTGGTGAATATTCTGTCCATGTCCTCTCTCCATTTTTGGATGGGGTCATTTGTTTTCTTGTTGTTGAGTTTGGCAAGCTTTTTATATATTTTTGTTATTAGCCTCCTGTCTGATGCATGGCATGTAAAGATCTTCCCTCATTCTGTGAGGGGTCTCTTGGTTTGGGTAGTGGTTTCCTTTGCTGTGCAGAAGCTACAGAGCTACTTCTGTTGGAACTTTGAGAAGTCTCAGTGGCATCTTACCCTGAAAAACCACACAGGTTCTCATTTTCTCCCCTATTTCTTCTGGTATGAGAAAAAGAGGCCCCAAACATATCTTTGATTACATAGGGAAGGTCAGTAGTGAGTTTAATGCTCTTACATTCGCAACTCACATGAGCTTGATGTGAACTATTGTCATAGCACAGGAGGCGAAAACACTCTGGTAACTCCAAACTTTTAATAAAAAAGAAAGCAAAGAGTATCTCTTGGCAATTAACGTACAGTGGGAATCAGGGGTGTAGTAGCGAAGGAAGAAAAATATTCACTCTCTCTACTCCCAGCCATAGATGTCTCATTGCTGGTCCTTTTAAAGAAATTGAATGATTATGTGTATACACAGAAAGGACATAAACACATAAAAGCTTCATGCCCTGGCAAATCAAATGAGTGCAAATGTGTACTTGGAGAAGGATTCCATCATTTCTCTTCACCACATCTGGGTTATAAATATCATGTTATTATTCCCATTAAACATTGTTATACATTATAGGCCCTTTAGAAATTATTTATGAATACCAAATGTCAGATATTAAATCACATATGTGGGTGTGACATATTGATGCCACATGTACATAAATGTCTCTATATATATTGTATAGACTAGTGGAATAAATGTGTGTATTCACATACATTCATCATGTATACACATACATAGGTATATATATGCATATACATATATATATATATATATATATATATATATATATATACATATGTGCTTTCATCATAACTATGTGATTTTTAGGGTCCGCCGTTTGTTGTTGTAAATGTGACATCAGACCTGCAATGTTACATTTGCAAATGCTCAGTAGGAACAGCGATGTTATGTTTCTTGTCAGTATATGACCAGTTGTAATAATAATGAAATCATGTTCTTTTTTTATACAGAATTTTAAAATATTTATTTATTTATTGGATAGAGAAAGCCAGAAATTGAAAAGCAAGGGGAAGATAGAGAGGGACAGAGACAAGAGAGACACCTGCAGCCCTGCTTCACCACTTGTGAGGCTTTCCCCCTGCAGGTGAGGACCAGGGGCTTGAACCCGGCTCCTTGCTCACTGTAACGTGTGCTCAGCCAGATGCACCACCACTCAGCCCCATGAAATCATGTTCTTAATACATGTAGGTATGATAATTTCACATGTAAAAGTATGCATGTGTATAATTTTAATGATTTATTTAGCTACCACCCAAGCACTTAAATGCTCTTTTTAAAAATTTTTAGACTATCTTTATTAATTGGATAGAGGCAGCCAGGAATTGAGAGGGAAGTGGGTGATAGAGAGGGAGAGAGACACCTTCAGGGGTCAGGTGGTGGCGCACCTGGTTGAGCACACTTTACAGTGAGCAAGGACCCAGGTTCGAACCCCTGGGCCCCCCCTGCAGGGGGAAGGCTTCACAAGTGGTGAAGCAGGGCTGCAGGTCTCTCTCTCTCTCTCTCTCTCTCCCTCTCTATCACCCCTTTCCCTCTCAATTTCTGACTGTCTCTATCCAGCAAATAAATAAAGATTAAAATCTTTTTTAAAAGACACCTGCAGCCTTACTTTATTACTTGTGAAGCTTTCCCTCTGCAGGTGGGGTTAAATACTCTTGAGTTAGGATTATAAATTAGAAAATCTCCAGCTAGTTCTGATGACAACACCTTTTTCTCCTTCATGAGGGAGGGTCTGGGGGAAAGAAAGTATCAGTTTCTCCAGGGAAAGTCCTTTAACAATGTCACCTTTTGTGGTCAGCAAGCGATACTTTAACTTCATCCCTTCCATGTAGTTAAGAAGTGTTGATTGGGGAGTTGGGCGGTAGCGCAGCAGGTTAAGCGCATTTGGCACGAAGCACAAGGACTGGCATTAAGGATCCCGGTTCGAGCCCACAGCTCCCCACCTGCAGAGGAGTCACTTCACAAGTGGTGAAGCAGGTCTGCAGGTATTTATCTTTCTCTCCTTCTCTCTGTCTTCCCCTTTCTCCATTTTTCTCTTATCCAACAACGCCAACATCAATAACAATAACAATAAAGAAACAAGGGCAACAAAAGGGAAAATAAATACAAAAAAATTATATAAAAAAGAAGTGTTGACTGATTCTTATTTATTTATTTTTTCTTCATGTTCCACTTAGATATTCTCTCTGGTTAATTTCCCTCTCTGGGTCTCCTTGTTTTGTAATCTGATGTCTATTGTTTTGGGGGGTTTGATCTCTTTGAGGGAGCACTTACCAGAAACCATTATTCTCATGTCATAACCCAACCACTGTCTGAGCTCAGCAGAAAGACTATTTCCCCTCTCACAAATCATGCTGCTCTCACTTCCTTTGGGACTATGTTGACTACATACATAAAGTGTTTTTTCTTCAAAAAGATAAAAAAAAAATTTTTTTTCTTCAATTACGGTCATCTTTAACTCCGGGCTTAATGACTTGTTCCACATCTCCCAGCACTACCTGAGTCACGTCAGTTGTGTTCTCTTCTTTGATGACACCAGGATCCTACACAGGTGTGACTCTCTTACTCCTGGTTTTTAAATTTTTTTACTGTTTTTTTAATTATTTAATTTACTTATTCCCTTTTGTTGCCCTTGTTGCTTTATTGTCGTAATTATTATTGTTGTCGCCGTTGTTGGATAGGACAGAGAGAAATGGAGAGAGGAGGGGAGGCCGGAGAGGGGGAGAGAAAGACAGACACCTGCAGACCTGCTTCACCGCCTGTGAAGCGACCACCCTGCAGGTGGGGAGCCAGGGCCTAGAACCAGGATCCTTACGCGAGTCCTTGTGCTTCGCACCACCTGCGCTTAACCCGCTGGACTACCGCCCAACTCCGGACCAAAATGCTTTAACAAGATTATTCCCATATTTTCTCCACAACCTCCATCACTATCGTGGGATAATCTTTACAGTATTTTCTTCTTCTTTCCTTCTCATCTCAAACAATATACCATTGGGGAGCCTTTCTGAAATTAATGCAGCTGAGTTGACGCACCTCTGGTCCCTGCATCTACTACTATACCTGGACTCCTTCATAGCACTAGAATGTAAGTTTTTACAAGAAAGTCACACGTTTTGTGTACAAGGGAACTCCCTTCACTTAGCATAGAAACTGACACATTATAGGGATCCTTAAGTACTTGTGATTTTTCTGTACTGAATAACACTTGACATACTACATATTGTAAGCTTAAGATGTACAAGATAATGGCTTGATCCATTTATATTGCAATGTGATTGTCATAAAAGGGTATTATGTGTACTATTACATATCTAGTCTTATATATCTAACATTTTCTTATCACATTATAATTACCATATCCCTAGTTGTTGAGAACAGTTGAAATCCAGTCTTTTAATGCTTTTCTTATTATCTTTATTTTATCTATCGGCTAGAGACAGCCAGAAATGAAGAGGGGAGGAGGCGATAGGGAGAGAGGCAGAGAGACACCTGTGTCACTGCTTCACTCTTAGTAAAGCTTTCCCCCTGCAGCTGGGAACTGGGGGCTCAAAACTGGGTCCTTGTAACATATGCACTCAACCAGGTGCACCAGCACTCAGCCCCCCTTTTAAAATTAATTTTTATTATTATCTTTATTTATTGGACAGAGACAACCAGATGTTAAGAGGCAAGGCGGAGGGGAGAGGGAGAGTAACAGCAAATTTAATGTATATGCTTTGTTGTTGCTGCTATTTTAGGCAGGGCTTCAACTCTCTGAACGTTTTTCAGGCAGAAAGAGAGACAGAAACACACAGGGAAAGATGCCACAGTACCAAAACTTTCTCCAGAGTAATGAGGGTGGGATTTGAACACGGGTCATGCATGTGACAGAGACACTCTATTTTGGCGAGCTATCTTCCTGTCCCCTGCTTACGATGTCTATACTCATCTACTGAGTATTAGTCATCAGAACTTACTTATCTACTTGTTGCAAGTACTTACCTGCTCCTAGACAAAACTTTTTTTAATCTTCTATCCTCAGTCCTGGGAACCACCATTTGACTCTCTGTTTTTATAATTTCATTTTTTATTGTTGTAATAATTGTTTTTACTGATGTTGTCGTTGTTGGATAGGACAGAGAGAAATGGAGAGAGGAGGGGAAGACAGAGAGGGAGAGAGAAAGACAGACACCTGCAGACCTGCTTCACCACCTGTGAAGCTACTCTCCTGCAGGTGGGTAGCCGGGGGGCTCAAACTGGGATCCTTACGCCAGTCCTTTTGCTTTGTGCCACCTGCGCTTATCCCGCTGAGCTAACGCCCGAGTCCCATAATTTCATTTTTGTAGATGGCACATGTAAGAAATCTTATATAGGAGCTGTGTGGTGGTGCACATGGTTGAGGGCACATATTACAATGCACAAGAACCCCCGGGTTTAAGCCCTCAATCCCCACCTGCAAGGGGAAAGCTTTCTGAGTGGCAAAGCAGTGTTACAGGTCTTTCTCCCTCCCTATCACCCCCTTTCCTGTTGATTTCTGGCTATCCCTATCTGATAAGTAAATAATTTTAAAAAATTTAAAAAGAAATATTATATAGTATTTGCATTTTCCTGACTTATTAGGGTGGTGGTCTCAAATGAAAAAAGAACCTCTTTTCTCATCTCCTATCAAAACATTCCATTGTATATACGTATACAATGGAATGTATTTATTCATTTTGTCGATAGACATGCCAATTTGTTTTCATATCTTGACTATTGTGAGTAATGCTTCAGTGGAAAGCAGTATGGAGATGCCTTTAAAAAGATTAAAAGGTAGAACTGCCATCTGATCCAGCAACCTCACAACTGTATAGACCCAAAGGAAATAAGAACAGGTTACCAATGAGATACATGCGTTGTTTCTATGTTTATCACAGTCTTGCTCACAACAGTGACATGCGTGTTGAGTGAATAAAGGAATGGGCACAAGAGGGATCCAATAAAGATGACAGGAAATTGGTCAAGAAGCAGGTAGTGGTTAAGCTTTTGAGAAGGCAACTAATTCAGATGGAAGGAAATATGTGGAGCTTGGCCCTCAGACATGACTGGGAACGGTGTAGGAAGAAATTGAGGGTGAAACAGTAGTAAGCAGTTGTCAGGGCAATTTTTACTTTCCAAAGGGAGAAGGAAAACCAAAGAAATGCCTCATGTTATTATTCATGAAAAGTGCTTAATGGCCAAGTGGGAACATTTGTTAGGGGAAAAAAACTGAAAGGCAGAGTTTAAAAGCTAAGACAGCTTGGTGACTACTTTAGAATAGCTTGCTAAAAGTCCACGATAAATGCATGCCAAGGAAGCAAAGGACCTGGCACTTAAAAGAAAACAACAAAAGCACACATACAACTCTTCATGGTCAACTGGCAAAATAAAATGGGTTTTTCTCCTGCCATTTTTCAAAAATGGAAAGACAGCCTAAGTGAGGAAAACAGGAAAGTATACACTAGAAATTAGACATGCCTCCCCCCCAACAAAGAATTTAAGAGAGTATTGGTAAAAGTAAAGGGCTCTAAGGCTAAAAATAATGGACTCTTTATATCCACAAAAAGGGCGAGGTCAGCTAGAGGCTCCGAGGAACTGTTAAATGGATACTCAGATGGAGAACTCAGACAAGCCACAGCAAGCAACAGAAACAACACAACAGAAATATTGTAGTAACTGCTAACCCCATGCCAGGTATGGCAGTAAGCACTTTATATACATTGATTCATTGAATCTTCAGAACATTCAATAAATTCCATTTCGCACATGTTGAAACAAGGGCATAGAGAGGCTTAAACATTGTCCAGAGTTGTCTCTCTGTCTCTGTCTCTTTCTTAACATTCCCTTCCCCCTCCCCCCCCCCCCCGAAAAAAAAAGAAGAAAGAAAAAAATTGACAAACAGATCAGTTACTGAATCAATTAGTGGAAAATGCACATGATGAGATTTGTCAGAACAGATACAGATGTAGCAAATAAGGGTCAGATGGCAGCAACCTGAAGGTTCATCAAAAAAAAAAAACGGGGGTGTCACTGACACATATATACACTGAACCGAAGATTTATGTGATGCAATCTATGCTCCAACTCCAACACTAGTTCAGAGAAAACTGCAGATCAGTGCATTCTGATTTCACACCAGAAAAGCTGGCGCCACTAGTAAACAAAGGCAAGTACTGGGTATTTGACAAAATGTTGCCTAGTCCCTAGCCAAAGTGCCCCACCCCGACGATTTGTGAAAAGGCATGTGGGTCTGACTCATCCACTAAAGTGAGCTCCATGCTTTCAGTTATTTCTTCAAAAGGTTAGGAAACATTAAATGCCTTTCTGGATTTTTTTTTGGTGACATTATGTGAACCTTTACCTTATTCCGGTGGGGCTTATAAGAGATGAATGAAATGCAAGTTAAATTAAATGAGAAAGTAACAAGAAAAGAAAGACTAGGATAGAGGTCAAAAGCGTGAGCAGAAGAATGCAATCTCTGGAAGGTTCCATGTCTTCTGGTAGAGTGTATTGCAGACACCAGTTACGGGAACATAATAACTGTAGACTCTACACCCCACCTCCCCACTGTACTATAACACCCCCCTTCCCTGATAAAATGGTAAAAGTAAAAAAAAATTAAAAAATTATTTACTATATCCTCGTGTATTCACCCTTGTGTTGTGATTATCTAGTTATGATTTATCAGCAGGCCTGGGCTATTTTATTTTATTTTATTTTCCATGGCCCACGCTGAAGTGAGCAAGCAAAACTTTTTCTTTGTTCATTCAAGAAAAAAAAAAATATATATATAAAAGCTGGGAGTCGGGCGGTAGCGCAGCGGGTTAAGCACGGGTGGCACAAAGCGCAAGGAACGGCGAAAGGATCCCGGTTCGAGCCTCCGGCTCCCCACCTGCAGGGGAGTCACTTCACAAGCGGTGAAGCAGGTCTGCAGGTGTCTATGTTTCTCTCCCCCTCTCTGTCTTCCCCTCCTCTCTCCATTTCTCTCTGTTCTATCCAACAACGACGACATCAGTAACAATAACAATAAGAACTACAACAATAAAACAAGAGCAACAAAAGGGAATAAATAAATAAATAAATAAAATTAAAACATTATATATATTTTAAAAAGCTGTGGCCAGAAACAGTGCTGAATTTTTATTACATTAGTCCACAAATTTAGATTCTAGCATATTTAGCAATGACAAAATGGACACATGCACACACGCAGAGAGAGAGAGGGGGAGAGAGAGAGAGAGGCAGGTGTCAATTACACAATTTACAATATAAGGAGATGAAACCCAATCAATTGCTTGAGAAAATATTTATTGTTGACAATAATGTCAGACAATAACTTATTCTGGGTGTTTATATAAAGAATTAGTGACCATAACTAATTTTGAAAACAAAGCATTGTACAAAAATTCCATAGGGGTAAACTTAGATATATTTGAAGGAATTTCGTGCCAAAGATCTATTTTTTTGAACTCCAAGAGGACTGCTTGTAAAATGTTTTAATTATTTGTTCATTGGAAAGTAAGACGAGGCATGGATTGTCAATTAGCTACAGTCAAAAGTATTAGTATCTTTACCAGGGAGGTATACTCCTGAAAAAAAATGACCTGTAGGCATGAGTTGGGGAACCAGAAAATCAGTACAAAGGACACTCAGCATCATTAATAGGGAAAGCTGAGGGACAGGAAGTACCTGGAAAGGACACAAACACAGCTGCACCATAGCCGGAACACATTCCTCAGGCACATAGGTGTACCTGGGGGAAGGAAACCGCAACCCCCAAAATGGGGGTGGTAACAGGTGTGACTTAGAATGGTGAAGGCGGGTTTGGGTATTATAAACTAGACGTGTGGGTGTGGCTTCTCTCTCTCTTCCTAGGTCACCCTGTGAGTTAAGTCCTCTAAGGGGCTTCTCTCTCTCTGACTAGAACACCATGTAAATAAAACCTCTGAGGCGTCTCTCTCTCTCTCTCTCTCTCTCTCTCTCCCTCTCTCTTTCTTTCTCTCTTTCTCAGGCATGTTTAATGTTTTAATTTTATGTAAATGTTCTTAATTTTCCTGAATAAACTATAAAATTCCTGAAAAATCATGCCTTCTCCTCAGTTGCTGAGATTATGTGTGCCAGACTTTAAAATGTTGGGAAAACAATTGGCCAGCTGATCAAATCCTTCCAATACAGGAGAAAGCAAATAAGAAATTACCAGACAATATCACTTCACACTTGTTAGAATAGTCACAATTTTAAAAAAAAGGAAACAAGTTTTGATGAAGTGTGGAGAAATTGGATAATTTTTGTATCTTTGATGAGAATGTAAAATTGTGCAGCCATTTTTAAAACTGTATGAATTTCCCTCGTTTAAAAAAATAAAAATAGAATTACTACATAACCCAGAAATTTGATCTGGATATTTATCCAAAAGTTTAAAAGATCAGAATATTAATGAGATATCTCATGTTAAGTGCAATATTATTCAAAATAATCTCAATGTATCTGGGTAGAAAAAATCTAAATTTAAATCAATAGATGATCAGATAAAGAAAATGTAGTACATATACACAATGAAATACTAACCAGTCAGTAAAAAAAAAAATCCTGTCATATGCTATAGCATAGGTGAACCTGGGGAATATTATGCTTAGTGAAATGCAGTATTCATGCCAGAACAAATGATTCATGATTCCAGTTATAAGAAGCACCTGTAGTAATAAAAACCCCTCAAAGCAGAGTGGTAGTTTATAGGGCCTTAGGGGAGGTGAAAGGGGTCATTACTCTTCAACCGGTTTAATTATGCAAGATAAGAAAGTTACAGAGAGCTATTGTATAACATTGTGCTTATAACTAATATTATATTGTTCACTTAAATCTTTATTAAGGGTGTATAGATGCCTTGTGATATGCTTTTTGCTGCTTAAAATAAATAAATAAAAGGCAGGGGCAAAGGAAAAGATTTAAGAGGGTAACATTTTTTGTCCTTGTCAAGGCTTCACCAATCCTGGTTAACTTTTTCAGATAGACAGACACAAAGAGAAAGAGAGAAAGACACCACAGTCCTGTGTATAACACCAGTCTGGCAAAGCAGGAACATGGATACATGTGACTTTCTACATGAGCTATATTGCCAGTCTAGACATTAACCTCTTGAACTTTTCTTGCAGGAAGAGGCATCTGATATTTCTGGCCACGAATTTCAATCTTCTGAAATTCCAGGGAAGCTTGGGCCATATTCTGCAGCCCCTCTAGTTGGTTTAAGCTGTCCAGGTCTATCTCCCAGACAGCTGCTGAAACATCACACTTAGTCTAGGAAGAGCACCCCAGACAAAGTGCAGCTCTGATTGCTTCTTCTTTTTTCTTCTTTCCTGCCTTCCTTCCTTCCTTCCTTCCCTTCCCTTTCCTTCCCTTCCTTCCTTCCTTCCTTCCTTCCTTCCTTCCTTCCTTTCCCTTCTCCTTTTTTTCTTTTACAGTTTTTTTTCTTTTTTTCAGTGATTTAATAATGATCAACAAAATTGTGGGATAAAGGGGTACAATCCCCACCACCAGAGTTTTGTATCTCATCCCCTCTATTGGAAGGTTCCCTTTTCTTTATCCCTCTGGGAGTATTTATCAAAATTATAGGGTGCAGAAGAAGGGAGAACTGGCTTCTGTAATTCCTTCTCCACTGGACATGGGCAATGACAGGTCAATCCATATCCCCAGCCTGTTTCTATCTTTCCTTAGTGGGGCAGGGCTTTGGGGAGGTGGGGTTCCAGGACTCATTGGTGAGGTCGTCTGCCCAGGGAAGTCAGGTTGGTGTCATGGTAGCATCTGCAACTTGATGGGTCAAAAGCAGTAAGATATAAAGCAGAATAAATGTTTAATAATCAGAAACCTAAAGGTACAGATATAGCAAGTAAGATTTGGGGTCTTCATGTTGGAAGGAGTTAGGAAGTCTATTTTAGGTACATTACAAGGGGCCCGCAGTTTTAGTAGTTTTTACTGGAGTCTTATAGCTAACATGCAGGAGGACTAAGAGTATTGTCTGGGAAGATGGTGTCAGAGTTGGGAATAGGACTAGAAAGCTGTGTCAGGGCAGAAAGAAGCTTGTAAATATGGCTAGAGTGTATAAATACCATTAATGTAAATCCCATCCATCAGACGTAGGGTCCATGTCTATTAATATTTAGCACAGTAGCCTGTGTAACCTCTAGATCTCTGTCATTCTGAACTAGCATTCCATGGTCATAACTAGTAACATTCTGGGCTGCACTCATTTCAGGACCTGTCTACCTCAAGTAGCAGAGTATGTTGACCCAGACTCCCTTTGAAGAGTGGGACAGTTTTTATTGTTGTTGTTCTAAGTTGGTTACAAGATCATGTAGAGGCCCACAAGGGGGTTTATGATGCTGTTCCTGATGGAGATGAACAATGATGTTGGAGAGAGGGATCTCTTAGAGGTCTAGGCCCATCATATCTATGAGGAATCCAAGGACTCCATGACTAGGCCCCAGATGATGGGATGGCCCAGTAGAGGCCAAAAGCACCTTCATTAAAGTAGGTGGGTCTCCTGCCATTATCCAGCTTTTGTAATCCTTACTTTCTCTGACATGATTAGACTTGGAGTGATTGAGCGAAGTGAAACAGGAAGCAGGTGAGGAGGGTATCTCGGTTTAATATAAACTATTTGATTATTTTATGGTGTCTATTTTAGGTCTTTCTACTTGCTTGCTGCACTTGAGTCCCTGCAAACTATTATTCACTTTTACTTTTAGGTATATATTCTCTTCTAACTTATGGATACATGTGCACATGTGCCTTTTCTCATGGGCCCTGGTCTATATCTGTGTTCTGTAACTTTGTTAGGAAGTGTGTCATCCAAAGTGGAATTCAAGAGTCCCATGAGCTAGGAAAAGTCTCACCAGAGTATTGAAGCTGAAGGGTTGACACACCTGGCATTTCTGGACACATTCCGAAGTGAAATTTGTCAAGGTGGTACTGGCTGCATTGATTTGGTTAAGATGCAGTAATGAATGGTATTGATCCAAAGAAGCAAGAGGAAAATGAACAAAGCTCCAGAGGTTTCAGGACTGGGAGCAATATGGGATTATAAAGAATGATGAAGGTTTCTTGCTGTCTTAGTGTTTAAGGACGCAATGGATGATTATTATGACCAAGTTATTTGGGAACTTCACTTACTTTGAAAAATCAAATGGTTAGGATTTCCTGTACCATACAATATCTTACCATAACTTATAACATATAGTGCTATTTACAAATAACTATTTTATATACTGACAAGCTTGATTGCTTTTTCTATAGATACTAAATTGAAAAGGTTCGTGCCCATTTATCCTTCTGTTGTGAAGTAATTGATTTCTGGCCCCAAGGAGATAGGACACACTATCAGCTTATTAGTACACCAACTTTCTTGTCTGAGGCCCCAAAGGTCATGAGTTCAATCCAAGCACCACTTTGTGCTAGGACTGAGAAGTGTTCTGGCTCTCTTTCTTTCTCCTCTCCTCTCTTCTCCTCTCCTCTCCTCTCCTCTCCTCTCCTCTCCTCTCCTCTCCTCTCCTCTCCTCTCCTCTCCAATCTCTCTCTTCATATAACAAAGTAGCTTAAATACAAAGTAGCTTGAATACAAAGAAACCTTCTTTTTTCACCAAAATTTGATTTTGACTCAATTATAATTGAGATATAACATTATATTAGATTTGGATGTGCATTTGTTCAATAGACTCCAATAGTACTATGTAAATGACATCAATATGTCAAATTTATACTTTGGTTAGGTGCCTTTAAAAGTCCTGATTTTTTTTCATGAAATTTTATCATAAACTCCCTTATTTTCTCTGCATAAAATATGTAGGCTTTTTTTTTTGCCTGACACAGATACTGTATGAAACCTTTATAATTTCCCAATATCTTTCTACTTGATATGGAAAAGTCACTTACAAATGGGCCTTAGGTAAGGTTGCCAGATTAAGCAAACAGGATAAAAATATAAAACACTCAATTTAATCACCAACATGATCATCATGAATATATCTTGTATCATATTTGAAGCACACTTAAAAATTGCTTTTCTGAAATTCAAGATGAATTGTGCAACCTTGTCAGTCTAATATTTAAACAAGCAAACAAAAATCTCCTTAATCATTATGACCATGATAAATTCAATAGATGCCTTTTCCTCACCCCCAGGCCCTGATAAACTCCAGTGAAGAACAGGAATTGGTTCAATTAATTTTTTTTTAATTAAACTATATTTAGTGTGAAGTCACAGGAAGTGAGCCATGAGCAGAAGGCTCAACTGTGCTTCCTTAGATGCTATCCTTCAACTTGCCTTGTGGATACAATGAGGCAACATCAGCAATTCATGAACGAGTTTAATCCAGGAGTTATTTCCATAGACCTAAACTAAAACAAAGGGGGGAAAAGGCATCTGTTGAATATTCACTCAGTGCCAAAATATTCTGAACCTACAAAAGTACTTTGCTGTCTTCATGCCGCTTTCCTTATGCTACACAGATGCATAACACCCCAAGGCCATTATGTGTGTAGGAAAACATGTTTCTGTGTATAGGGGTACAGATACATATATTCAATTATTGTAAGAAATATGTGTGTGTCACTGATTTCTCTGGGAACCATGGTGTGTGCTTTTTTTTTTTTTTTGTAAAACCATGTTTATACTTTTGTCTCATGATCATTTACTGCTTGCCAAAGAGAAATTACACTGTCGGGAGTCCAGCGGTAGTGCAGCAGGTTAAGAGCTCAAAGCACAAAGATCAGCATTAAGGTTCCCGGTTCTAGCCCTCAGCTCCCCTGCACAGGGTCGCTTCACAGGCAGTGAAGCACGTCTGCAGGTGTCTGTCTTTCTCTCCCCCTCTCTGTCTTCCCCCTCCTCTCTCTGTTTCTCTCTGTCCTATCCAACAATGATGACAATAAAAGAACTACAACAATAAAACAACAAGGGCAACAAAAGGGAATAAATATTAAAAAAAAAAAAAAAGAAATTACGCTGTCATTACCTGCATAGACTCAGAAACAAGATCATCTCTGCTGAAAACATAGCCTTCTGTAAATTAAATAATTAAACCAGTGTGGCCCAGCTAGAAGAATATTACAGTATTTCCAGTTCAAAATTGCATATTTCTTTCGTCTAAGATTATAGGTGATTTAATATTTCAAACAAATTTTTTTCTTAGAAATGCATTAACTACCATATTTCTTATCTAAAGACCCAGGATGGGTTGTAGAAATAGCATAGCAGCAACATACCAGACTTGCATAGCTGAATTTCCAGAGCCCCCATGTTAAGTTCCTGGCACACTATGTGTGCTAAGAGTGGTCTTGAGTCTTCTCTCTTTTATTAAAATGAATATGCTTTTTTTTTTTTTTTTTTGCCTCCATGGTTGTTGCTGGGGCTTGGTGACTGCACTAGGAATCCACTGCTCCTGAGGGTCTTGTTTTCCATTTTACTGCCCCTGTTGTTATTGTTATTTATTGTAATTGTTGTTGTTGTGATTGCTGTTGTTGCTGTTGGATAGGACAAAGAGAAATCAAGAAAGGAGGGGAAGACAGAGAAAGGGAGAGAAAGATAGGCACCTGCAGACCTGCTTCACCACTTGTGAAGCAATTACCCAACAGGTGGGGAGCCTGGGCTCAAACCAGGATCCTTATGCTGGCCCTTGCATTCTGCGCCTTGTGGCTTAACCCACTATGTTCCTGCATAGACATCAAATATGCATGTTTTTAAAGAATTTCTGAAGAAAAATTTCAATGTTCCCCTACCACCTTCAAAATCTTAACACCAGGTGACAAACTAGTATCCAGAAAGTGATAAAAACTGATTCGTAAAATTTACTCAACCTTCTTATCATTTCATCCCCAGAACTGCTTCTTGAGAGATAACCTGTTTTGGGTTTTCCTCTGTGTTTGCCATGTTGACTAGAATCTGTACTAACCAGAGTCTCGGTGATTAGATATCTGTTAATCTCTATCACTTTTGTACTGTGCTATGAAAAAAAATGCCTGTTGACCCAAAACAAGAACAATCAGTTCTTCCAGCAACAAAATGGCTTTATTTGGAAACAAACAGCATAGGTGAGAATAGATATGAGACTACACTCTGGCAGGAGCCATGTGGATTTTCCCAACTAGCAACTCCCCAGATAGTCTTTACAAGACCACTCCTACCTTTTCTCAATCTTATTTATCCGTGAGGAGAAACTACATTATGCCCATATATATGCCCTCTTCCCCCTCACTTCCCCCTCTTCTCCTTTTCCCTTTCTTCCCCCTCTTCCCCCTTTCCCCCCTCTTCCCTGTAATGTGCTAATTTGTGTATGCATGAGCACTCTCTTTCTTGCCTCTCAGCCTCACTTTAATAACTTCCTGTCTATTAGTATTCAAAGGTAGATTGCTATTCCATCTCTCTTTCTCTTTGTCTCTCTCTTTAATCTCAGGGTAGCACGGACATCTTCCTATATCCAGATATTATTTTTTTTATTTATAGAAAGGTAACACTGACCAAAACTGTAAGATAAGAGAGGTAAAACTCCACACAATTCCCACCACCTGAACTCCATATTCCATCCCCTCCCTTAATAGCTTTAAGCTTCTGGGAGCATGGACCCAAGGTCATTGTGGGACGCAGAAGGTGGAAGGTCTGGCTTCTGTAATTGCTTCCCCGCTGAACATGGGCGTTGACAGGTCGATCCATATTCCCATCCTGCCTTTCTCTTTCCCTAGTGGGATGGGGTTCTGGGGAAGCAGAGCTCCAGGACACATTGATGGAGTCATCTGTCCAGGGAAGTCCTGTTGGCAACATGCTAGCATCTGGAACCTGGTGGCTGAAAAGAGAGTTAACATACAAAGCCAAACAAATTGTTGATTAATCATGACCCTAAAGGCTGGAATAGTGCAGATGAAGAGTTGAGGGGTGGGGGGTGTCTCCGTTTTATAGATAGCTAGTAGGCATATTTTAATTACATTTCAAAGCCTCATTACTCCGGTGAGACCTTTCTTTTCATAGGACTCTCTAATTCCATTCCAGGTGGTTCACCTCCAAACAAAGTCCCAAAACCTAAGTATAAACCAAATCCCATGAGATATCGCATATGTCACATGTACCATGTACTAGGGCAAAATATATACCTGAAAGCAAAAGTACACAATAGTCTGCAGTGAGTCAGTATAAAGTTCATGATGAAACTACTTAGACTTAGATACCCTCCTAACCTACTTTCTATTACACTTCCCTCCATCACTCCAGCTATTCTTAATTCAAAAAGGCAACTAGACTTGAAGAATGTGGTGCCATGAAGGCATTGAGGGGTTTTACTATTGAACCAGTTGTGTGAGGCGTGTCCATCAGAAAATGGCATGGCAGGAACAGTTTAGAACTTAGAAGAAAATGTAGTAAGGCATGCACTATATGAAAACCTGTGGTACTCTCACTATCTGAATTGCTAATCAAATAAATATCTCCCAAGTGCTTCTTAGAGTCATCTGTAACTCTTTGTGGATACAGAGGTGACTCTTGCAAAGTTTGGGTGGAGAGTCCATTTTGTTTCTCTGGCCTCTAAGACAAAGACATTCTGTGGTATGTGAAATGTTTTCCCTTCACAGTAGAAATCTGCATGTCAAAGCTCAATCAAACTTTTGACCCCGGGAATCAGAACAAGAAGGCAGATGGTAACCAGCTCCATCCCTGATAGTTTATGAAAACCAGCTTCATCTTTAGAATTATTTTGGAAGGAGGTTCAGCATCAAAGAGGAAGTGCACTGGACTCCTGTACAAATAAGTCCAATATGAAGGAGCCCCCGAGAGGCATTTGGTGTTCATTAGTGGGCATTCAGTAGCTTCTTTGTCATTTTTCTTGTTTGTCATAAAAAATAAATAGAGTTTAATAGATGATCTACCCTAGCAGGTTTGAGCAACAAAGTCGACTGTGTCCCATTATGATTCTGATGTGGATAATTTAAAGTAAGATGGAACATCAAACCGTTTCCAGCACACATAAGGGAGTGAGTGACATAGCTTTAGTCTCTGATTGTGCAGGAATGAAATCCAGTGCTGTCTTTCTTAGATGGTGTATTCAGTCCAATTTTCTGTTTTAGGGACTTTGGACTGTAAATAGCCTATTTCAGAATAATTAACCAGGCATTTCTTAATTAAAGTTTTTGTTTTTTAACAGTATTTTATTTTTATTTATTTATTTATTTTTTTGTAGAAGACAGAAGTGTGAATGCCTTAATAGATTACACAAAGGCCAAAGAAATTGAAGGGCCATTCCTGTTAACTCACAGGTCAAAATTACCATCAGTTAACAGGGATTAAGACATGCCCTCACAAACCCAGGGGAAATCCTGGCCTGGGTGGAAAAGACCTAGGATTCTAAGCAGGGCCTTTTGCTTGGTCAGGGCAATGAGGTGACTAGCAGCCTGCAGAAGTCATGCCTTTGGCATGACATATTGGACAATCATCTCTTTTTTCATAGGACAGCATCAGGAGTGGATTAACCTCTGTAGCAGTTCGGGGACTCTTATCAGAGAAACACTCAGACTTTCCGCCTGGTGGATAGAAAGACCCGATCAGTCACCCCCAGGGGATTTTCCTTGAGATATATTGCTTGATTTTGTTCTCAGATTTGTAGCTTACACTTGGTTTTCATTGTTCTCAATATGCAGAAGTTCTCTCCAAGCGAATTCAATGAGTCAGAATTTAGTTGTATCCCTAAAACCCCAAAGTTTGGGAAGAAATTCTTTTCAAGATCTGAGCTCCTATAAGCTTTCTGCTTCTGTTTCCTCCTCTCTTCCCCATTCCTGTCATGCCTGGAGACAACTCTTTTTTTTTTTTTCCCTACATCTTAAAAACAAAGAAATAAATAAACTGAAGTCATACGTTCCTGCCTAGGTTGATAATGCCTAGTGAATAAAACCTTCTAATAGTTTGTGCAAATGCAGTATATTACTGTTTCTACTAATATTCCCCAATATCTTGCAGAAAAAAGTGTATGTAGCTAGTTCCATTTGATGTCTCAGATAGTGTAACATGCTTCATATTACCAACTAAAGAACTAACTTGAAAAATAGATTGTTTGCTTTGTGAATTATGCAATCCAGGTTTGAACCCAGCTCCCAGTGTGTTGAAGGAAACTTGGGTGTGTGGTTTCTTTCACTCACTTCCACTTATTCTCTATGTCAACAGAGAAGAGAAGAAGAGGAAAAGAAAGGAAGGGGCTGTGTGGTGTCACACCTGGTTAAACACAAGGATCAGGGTTCAAGCCCTGGCTCCCCTGCTGCAGGGAGGATGCTTCATAAGTGGTGAAGCAGGTCTGTAGGGGTATATCTTTCTCTCTCTCTCTCTCTGTCTCCCTCTTTCTCTCTCTCTCCCCCTTCTCTCTCAATTTCTCTTGTCCTATCTAATGAAAATTAAGGGGGAAAGACAAAAGAATTGCTATAACCAATCCAATTAAAAAAAAGAAAAAATATGCACATTGATCAAACAGTTACATTCACTCTTCCAAAATACAATTCAGAGGGGAAAGAAACAGTAAAGGTTATAGCTCATCCTCCCAAGCCTCCTAGGCAACCAAGAGTACATCTTTTCTCTCCTGTTGATTAAATCTAGCAGGTAAAGAATAAGTACCCTTCCTCTGAATTAGCACCAAGAACTCTGACAATGAAAGAAGGTTAAATATGTCAGGCACTTGATATTCACAAAACACTGAGTAAAATCCTCTCAGCCAAAAAAGAAAAGCTTTATGTTGTAGATCCTGACTACCTAGCACCCTACTAAGATATGAAGATTATTGTTCCCATTTTACAGTTGAGGCAACTCTGATTTCAAAGCAATGATGTCCAAGATGTCAACTGGTGTCTAAGAGGGCAAAGTATTGACTTTCCTTCAAGGCAAAAACCATGAACCCTCTTTTTTTTTTTTTAACTTTTTGTCATAGCATCCTTCCTGATTTTTTTATTTATAAAAAGGAAGCATTGGCAAAGTCATAAGATAAGAGGGGTACAACTCCACACAACTCCCGCCACCAGAACTCTGTATCCCATCCCCTCCCCTGATAGCTTTCCTATTCTTTATCCCTCTGGGAGTCTGGACCCAAGGTCACTGTGGGATGCATAAGGCGGAAAGTCTGGCTTCTGTAATTGCTTCTCCGATGAACATGGGCATTGGCAGGTCGATCCATACTCCCAGCCTGCCTCTCTCTTTCCCTAGTGGGGAAGGGCTCTTGGGAGTCGGAGCTCCATGACACTGCTGGGGTCATTTGTCCAGGGAAGTCTGGTTGGCATCATGCTAGCATTTGGAACCTGGTGGTTGAAAAGAGAGTTAACATACAAAGCCAAACAAATTGTTGACCAATGATGAACATAAAGGCTGGAATAGTGCAGATGAAGAGTTAGGGGGTCCTCTATTTCATAGATAGCTAGTAGGCATATTTTAATTATATTCCAAAGGACCGATGACTATATTAGTTTCTGTTTTTCTTTTTTCCCTGAGTCTGAAATCTGATATGCAGGTGGATCCAAGTTACTGTCTGGGGAGACAGTGCCATGGCTGGAAAAAGGAACAGAAAGCTGGATCAGGGAAGAGAGTAGCTCCTTAATATGGGAAAGGAGTATAAATATTGTTGGCTGTAAACTCCATCGATTTAATATGATCTGGGGCCCATATTCAGCTTAGGAGCCTATGTGACCTCTGCATCCCTGTAGATCTGAGCTCACATTCTGTGGTCACGAGTAGGAACATTCCAAGCTGCCCCAATATCGACCCATCTTCCTCAGATGTAGCATAGAGTATGTTGTCCAGCCTCCCTTCAGAGGATGGAACATTCTCAACCTATGTTGATCCAAGTTGAGGGCAAGGTCCTATAGGGGCCCACAGGAGGGGTCTATTGTGTTGTTCCTGATAGAGATGACTGGTAACAATGGAGAGAGGGATTTATTCAAGGTCTAGGCCCATCATGTCTGTGAACCCTCTTTCTACTACACTAGAGCAGCAGCTGAGCAGTCATACATTCCTAAGAGATCATCTTACGGTTAAAATAATGAAAGGGAGTCGGGCGGTAGCGCAGTGGGTTAAGTGCTTGTGTGCAAAGCGCAAGAACCCAAGTAAGGATTCCGGTTCAAGCCTCCGGCTCCCCACCTGAAGGGGAGTCAATTCACAACTGGTGAAGCAGGTCTGCAAGCGTCTATCTTTCTCTCCCCCTCTCTGTCTTCCCCTCCTCTCTCCATTTCTCTCTGTTCTATCTAAATAATAATAATAAGAAGAAGAATAATAATGAGATTTGCATCACTCAAGTTCAGGAAACATTCTGCATTTTATCCAACCACTTCATCTTCATGAAGTGAAATATCAGGGATGATAATAACTACTCATTTGTCTGAAATTTGGGGTAGACTGAGGTCATATTTCAATATTTACACTAATTAGTACAGTAATAGTAACACAGTAATGGTACAGTAGTAATGGTACAGTAATAGTAATAGTATTAAGATTTTGCAACTAATTTTTTTTCATAGCATCTTTACTTCAACAATATATGTGTTTAAGTCTGGAAATAAAGCTCTTGGGTTCTCCTTGGCTATTCCTTTGTATATATGCACATGGTTTATGAGAATACGATTTTTTTCTGAATATATTTGATAGGAATTTATAAACAACTTAGAACTTTATTACTAAGTACTTCAACATTCATCTAAAAAAAAAAAAGACCATTTGTGTTTTCCTACACAATTATAGTAGAAACCGTTGTTTTTTTTCCTACATAATTATAGTAGAAACCATTGGTTTTTTGTTTGTTTTGTTTTTGCCTCCAGGGTTATTGCTGGTGCTTGGTGCCTACACTATGAATCCACTGCTCCTGCAGGCTATTTTTCCACCCTTGTTGTTTATTATTGTTGGATAGGACAGAGAGAAATCTAGAGAGGAGAGGAAGACAAAAAGGGGAAGAGAAAGCTAGACACCTGCAGACCTGCTTCACTGTTTGCTAAGAGACTCCCCTGCAGGTGTGGAGGGGGGGTGGGGGGGCTCGAATCGGGATCCTTACTTCGGTCCTTGAGCTTCCCGCCATGTGCGCTTAACCTGCTAGCCTACTGCCGGGCCCCCGTAGAAACCATTGTTAGGAATGTTAGCATCCTTATAATTTAGAATGTTTATACTCACATTTCTTTCTTCTTCTTCTTTTTTTTTTTTTTAGGGAGATTAATGGCTTACAGTAAATACAGTCAGTTGCTGATACATGGGTCAAATTTTTCAATATTCACCCTCAGACCAGGTCCTCCTCCAGAATCATACCTCAGGACCTGAAAGCCCTCCACTTCCGCAGAGTCCTTTACTTTGGTGCAATATACCATGTGTGTGTGTGTGTGTGTATGTGTGTAATTTATTGATTTCTGTGTAATTTATTTTTAGATAGAGATAGAGACAAGTTCAGAGGGAAGGGGGAAATAGTGAGGGAGAGATAGACACACACACACACACACACACACACACACACACACACACACACACACACACACACAGAGTTGTCTGCAGCACTGCTTCCTTCCTGCTGGTGGGAACCAGGGTCTTGAACCTGAATGCTTGTGCATGGTAATGTGTGTGCTCTCTCAGGTGTGCTGTTTCCCAGACCACTTAATTGTCCACTTTTGCTTCATCTTTTTTTTCTCCCCCAGTTTGAGAAGGCTTTCTTTCTTTCTTTCTTTCTTTCTTTCTTTCTTTCTTTCTTTCTTTTATATTAATTTATTTTCCCTTTTGTTGCCTTTTTTATTGATGTTCTAGTTATTGTTGCTGTTATTGATGTCGTCATTGTTAGGACAGAGAGAAATGGAGAGAGGAGGGGAAGACAGAGAGGGGGAGAGAAAGATAGACACCTGCAGACCTGCTTCACCGCCTGCAACCTGGATCTTACCCTGATCCTTGCTTTCTTTTTTTTTTTTAATGTTAGATTGAAACAGAGAAGGAGAGAGAGAGAGAGAGAGAGAGAGAGAGAGAGAGAGAGAGAGATCACAGCATGGCTTCCTTCAATGAGGTGGGGGCCAGGCAAATGGACATATTTTCTTCTATGGTAGTATTCATTCGACTTTGAGGTGCCTGACTTCAGCGGTTCCTGCTAATTTTTTTTTCAAAGTTCAGAGCCTCGTTGTAGCTTTGCATTCTTGATTCTTTAAAGAGATGATAATTTCGTTTGACAGTGTGGAAGTCTGCTCTAACTCCCAATGATTTTTCTGTTCCAGTTACCTGCCAGCCTTTCCTTTCTCTCTTTTTCTTTTCTTCTTCTTCTTTTTTTTTTTTTTTTTGACTTTATAAAGAAAAAGTTACCTTTTGCAAGTGCTTAGCATTCTGTCAGGCTTAGATTTTACTAACATTATTTATGTTAAAAAAAAAAAAAGACAAGAAGAATAGACATAAGAGAACATTGTTTGGACGACAGGAATAGCCATGGCTAACAAAAATAAATACTTGATTTGTTCCTTTTCTGAAAGTATGAAAACACATCCTTCTGAAAACACCACTGATGAAAATTTCTCTTGGTCCCTGCTTCACCTCTGATTTGTGGCATGCAAACAGGAGTAATCGGTTAAATTGGTTAGGCTTGAAAAAGGCAATTGAGCTGACCCAGAATCTGATTTCCTCAGGGATATCTTCTGTAGAGCAAAGGTCAGCATCAACAACTGTAACTAAAGGTGCTCTCAACCCCTGAACCCAGGGCTATTTTCCATCATATATGAGTGATTCTCCAAAGGAAACTCTTCTAGATAAATGAGACCTCTCCCTAGTCACCTTCCCTTCTAGCTTATCTGGAAATGTAATTACAGTAAAGATGATGGAAGTTCATCCTTAGAAAGTAACAAATGTAGGCTCACAAAATATCTCACTTGGACAGTGTGTTGTTGCTTTATCATGTGCACAACAACTCAGGCTGGAATCCAGCCCCCATAGTGTTGGAGCAACTTCTGGTGCTGTGATCTCTTTCATTTCCTCCCTCTGCCTCTCTTTGTCTCTATCTGAAAAAGTCATCCTACAGTGGTGAAACTCCAGGGATGACAAAAAAGAAAGAATGAAAGAAAGAAAGAAAGAAAGAAAGAGAGGAGGAAAGAAAGAAAGAAAGAAAGAAAGAAAGAAAGAATGAATAACTGCTATTATGAAGTCCTGAGGTTGCTCTAGTTCATTAAATCTTGCAAGTATAACTCGAGTGGATCTACTGTTCGCATTCTTCACAACTTGGGCACTACGCTTCATCCAGCTTCCACATTTCCCAGGAAACATATAATTGTTGTTTATTTTTATTTTTAATTTGGGTCAGATATTACAGAATAAATTCCCCCGGCTTTGCTAGCCTTCTCTTGCTCAAAATTGATCACTGTCTCTCTAAAAATGTGAAAATTGTCTCTCAGGTGTTATCACAAACTGCAATGTAAATTTACAAAGTAAAGCATTCCATTTCACTTAAGAGTTTCTGACTAGTAAATTATAGAGCTCCGTGTCTATATGGAATAAATGTTTCTCCAAATTGTGAAAATACCTAGAAAATTATCTAATTTGCTAAAGTGAATTCACCTTCTGAGTATTTGCCATTTATTTTGCTTCCCCAAAATTGGTTTTTATTGAGAGATATCTGATGTGGAAATATGTCAATTCCAGGTGTGTATCACCATGACAGGAAATGTGTATATACTGTGAAATGGTCATCACTGTGAGTTACCATCTGGGTGCTTGCATCTGGTAAAGTGTAAGCTGACCTGGTATACCACTTCCCGGCCCCCCAAAATTGATTCTTTTAACTTGCCAGTGTTGGTATTCTGACTTCCAAGAAGATTTATACTGTTTCATTATGAGTTTCTTGGAATTGTTTATGATAACCAGCTACTTAAATGCTTCGTTAATGAAATGCTGGCTGATTTTTGAATCTATAGAATGGGTTTTTAACAGGCTGTTATCTCCTTAAGCAATCTTATTAAAAAACAAAAATCCTTCCCCATCAAATCTACCAGGTAATTGACTTTATTATTTAAAGATTGAGTAGGTTTTTTTGATACATTAGGAAGGAATCCCTAAGAAACATCAAATTATGATTATTGCATCAAATCTGAAAATCTTTGTGCTGAGCAGAGGCTGTTTTTCATCAGTTTCTATAATTGCATTCAAAAGGCATTACAGGTTGTGATTGTGGTGTGTTTTTGTTTGGCTTTCCTTATCAATTTGATAATGGAACAAATTTCAGAGATGTATTTTATGACATTGCATTTGGGGATGAGAGAGTTATTGTTTTACATGAGACTCATTGAAAGAACCATGCGGTCTTAATGAAAATAGCCTTTAGAAATGTTTCACTTTCAAGAACATTCCTACTCAAAGCAATAGTCTATAAAATCATTTTCTCAATTTGCATCATCAGTTTAGGAAAACAAGACATTAACCTTCATGACTATTATTATCACTCGTCTCATTTTATCTCCTCTCTTGCAAAGAACAAACATAACCCAGAACTGTGGAATAACACAGATCATTCTATCATACTTTCTGAGTTAGCTTACAAGGTTTCTATTATCCAGTAGGTTAAAAATTCTGTTAGAGTCCAATCTCTCAGTAGAAATTTCTAGGTCAGCCCATGAAAGTCTTTGTCATTATAGTGGAACACCAAATGAAGCTTGAAATCTTCATGCCTTTTCACTGTAGCATTAGTCAGTTTGTGGAAGTGAAAAAAGAACGCAGACAGTTAGTTCTATGTTACTAAAGAAAAGAAGAGACTTAAGTGCAAATAATTACACACACATTGTGAGAAATAAAAACTGACAAGAAAATCCAATAAAAGGTACCTAAGATTCTTTTTGGGAGAGAGACAAAAGAAAATCTCTATTATTGTACCCCCCTAGTTAAATAATTACATACAGGGATGTATTTGTTTATTTGAATAAATAAGGAAGTACCAGTATAAGAAGTAGATCAACTGGGGCATAGGATGGGCATCCCTAGTCAAAAAGGCCATTTCTGTTGTTCTTGTTGTTTTCTGCAATAGTGACTGTAATTGTTTGTACCCTCTCCACAATGGCCATTCTTTTTAACATTTTGTATGTTAAAAAGAACTTCAATCAACAATTTTTATAAGAAATCTTCACATTATTATTAAGACAATAATATGTCTTAAGTATAATGTGATGCATTGATGTATAGGTATTAATAAAGGTGATTGGGGGGATATGATTTCCACTTTCACAAAGACTTAGCCATCTGGGAAGATGGCACAGTGGTAAGGTTTTGGGCTTTTAAGAGAACTAAAGTACTAGGTTTGAAGAAGCTAACTTTTAACATTTTTTTTAACCAGAGCAATGATTAGCTCTGGCTTATGGTGTTGCAGGGAATTGAACCTAGAAAGCCTTATCAAAGTAAGGACTGCAAAAGTTGAATAAGGGCAAGAGACTGGTGTACTTTAAGGATGACTCTTTAGTCACTATCAGGCCACCCCATCAGCTGGGACCCTAGTCGGGGAGTCCTGAGATTTCCAAACAAACGTGATGGGCCTGGACCTCGAATAGATCCCTCTCTCTGTCAGGAACAACACAATAGACCCCTCCCATGGGCCCCCATAGGACCTTGCCCTCAACTTGGATCAACAGTGGCAGAGAATGTTCCATCCTCTGAAGGGAGGCTGGACAACATACTCTATGCGACACCTGAAGAAGATTGGTCCTGAAATTGGGGCAGCTTGGAATGTTCCTACTCATGACCACAGAATGTGAGCTCAGATCCACAGGGATGCAAAGGTCACATAGGCTGCTAAGTTGAATATGGGTCCCAGATCACATCAAATCAATGTGGTTTACAGCCAACAATATTTATACACCTTTCCCATATTTGAGAGTTACTTTCTTCCCTGATTCAGCTTTCTATCCCTTTTTGTAGCCATGGCATCATCTCCCTAGACAATAACTTGGATTCACCTACATATCAGATTTCAGACTCGGGAAAAAAAAACAACTAGTATAGTCATGGGCCCTTTGGAATATAACTAAAATAGGCCTACTAACTATCTACAAAATGGAGACCCCCCCCCAAATCTTCATCTGCACTACTCCAGCTTTTAGGGTCATGATTAGTCAACAACTTGTTTGGCTTTATATGTTCATTCTTCTTTCAGTCACCCTGTTCCTGTTGTTACCATGATGCCAACTGGACTTCACTGGGTAGACAACCACCAATGTGTCCTGGAGACTGATTCCTCAGAATCTGCTTCCCCAGAGCCCTGCCCAACTAGGGAAAGAGAGAGACAGATTGGGGGTATGCATTGATCTGTCAATGCCTATATTCAGCAGAGAAGATATTACAGAAGCCAGACCTTCCACCTTCTGCATAATGACCCTGGATCCATACTCCCAGAGGGATAAAGAATAGGAAACCTATAAGGGGAGGGGAGGGGATAGGGAGTTCTGGTGGTGGGAATTGTATGTAGTTGTACCCCTCTTATCCTATGGTTTTTGTCATTGTTTTCTTTTTATAAATAAAAAATTTTAAAAAAGGGAAAATGTTGAATTCTTTTTTTAAAATAGTTTGGATGGTACTTTTTATATTTATTTATTTTATATTTATTTACTCCCTTTTGTTTCCCTTGTTTTATTGTTGCAGTTATTATTGTTGTTGTTACTTATGTCATCATCAGTCGGGACAGAGAGAAATGGAGAGAGGAGGGGAAGACAGAGAGAAAGACAGACACCTGCAGACCTGCTTCACCGCTTGTGAAGCTCCTCCCCTGCAGCTGGGGAGCCAGGGGATCGAACCTGGATACTTGTGCTGGTCCTTGTGATTATCACCACCTGCACTTAACCTGCTGTGCTACCCACCCCCCTCCCCAATCCCAAAATGTTGTATTCTTAAGACTGAGATCCTGAGTTTGACCCCAGATAACTTATGTACTAGATCGATGTCTGGCTCTCTTTCACTCTCTCTCCTCCTATCTCCTTTATTGGGTATATGATAGGTACATAGGTATACAGATAATAGATAGATGATTGATAGATAGATAGACAGACAGGACACTCTTTTTAAAAATCATTCATTTATTTAGGTAAAATTTGAATTACCAATATTTGAGTGTGTGTTAAGCCTTCTGTAAGGAGATAAGAATAAACCAAGATTACAAGTTAAGGACTCACTGTAGAACCTATTAAAAAGCTTAAATTGTCCAAACTGACTCTGCCCTACCCTCGGCGTCCTGATTCCACTGATTTTCACAGAGGCATGGCCAAAGAGGTTGTTCAGATCTCTGTTTAGACTCATATGGAAGAAAATAAGTAGGAACCAGGGGAAAACAACAACAACAAAAATGACAGTCTACTGTAGAAGAAAAGTTGAGCTGTGTTGATGTTAGATAGATTTCTCATTAGACCCAAATACATCATTATTCTAAGCCCTCACACTGTTGTGCCCCTAATACACAACAACAAAAAACAAAAACAAACAAAAAAAAAACTAGTAGGATGTTTGAACAAGCCCCCATGCCCACAAAACATAATAGAGAAGATAACGACTTCGTGATATACATCTTGTATTTCTCACACAGGGACTGGGTCTGACCCCAGAGATAAGGACTGCCAGGCATACAAGGTAACCTCCTCCTGACTCTGATCTTTACCTAAAGATGTTAACAGATTGCCAGATACCTGCTTCTAAAACAAATACTTGACTGGAGAGTAGTTCATTCTTCGATTGTATGCAACAAACAACAGAGCATAACCTACAAACTACCTGGGTTTAGGTGGGGAGCAGGTAACCAGCACTTTCTCCAACATTGCTTTCTTAGATTGGCCTTCATTTTTAACTCTGAAAATAAAAAAGGATGGGGGATTCTTGTATTAACTTTTTCTCATTAGAAGAGTGATAGTTCAGGCAACACTTACAAAAAAAATAATGTGAAACTACTTGCCATCACTGTGCTGAGGAAACGAAAGCTCAGAGAGATGTTTGAATCTTCCCAATCATATAGATTGATTGATGCCAGGTCATTTTAGAATCTTGCATGTAGAACACATTACCCAGTGAGCTGACAAAAAGAGACATAAACCAGGGACGATACACATACATAAGATATAACAGTGGCTCTAGGAAAGGTCTGAAGTCCATGAGGCCATGGAGAGAAGCACTACTTCTAGGATAGTAATTACAGATACAAAATGTGGGGCCAGCAAGATAACTCACTTGGAAGAGTGTTACTTTGCCACGAGCTTCAGCCAAACTCAATTCCCACTGCACCTCCTGTGATCATCACAGCATTGGGGGAAGTTTTGGTGCAATGGTGTATCTCTATCTTCCTGCTCCCTCTTTCTTCATATCTGCAAAGGTCATCTTAAAGTGTGAAGTCCACAGACAGAAAACAAAAGGAAAAGACAAAAAAAAAAAAAAAAAAGACCATAGAAAGAGTCTTGGAAGATGGGGGGGGGGTCTATGTTGTTGTTGTTGTTATTATTATTATTTTAATCAGAAAGTGTTCCAGTTTTGTCCTTTCTTAAAACTACTCTGGGCTATTTAAGGCTTTCTGCAATATTAAGAGTTTAGGGCTTGCTTTAAAGAATTTCAATTCTGATAGAAATTGCTTCTATGGCCATACCACCCCGAACATGCCCAGTCTGGTCTGATCTTGGAAGAAATTGCACTGAATGTATAGATTGCCCTCCAGTATGCTGCCATCTACGTAATGTTAAACCTTACAATGGCTGAATAAGAGTATTTTCCCAGGTATTAAGCTTTTCCTTAATTTCCTTGTTTATATATAGTTTTTGAACATACTTGGTTAGATAATTTTCTAAATAGTTTCTACTTCCTTCTTTTCTTTCTTCTTGTCTTTCTTTCTTTCCTTCCATCCTTCCTTCCTTCCTTCTTTTCTGCCTCCAGGGTTATCACTGGGACTGGGTACCTGCGCTATGAATCCACAGCTCCTGTGGCTATTTATTTATTTATTTATTTATTTATTATTTTAGGATAAAACAGAGAAATTGAGAGGGGAGAGGGAGATAGAGGGAGAGAGAAAGACACTTGCAGACCTACTTCACCACTTGTGACGTGAAATCTCCTCCCCCTCAGGTGGGGAGCTGGTACTCAAACCAGCATCCTTGCACCTGTCCTTGCTTACTTTGTACTGTGGGCCACCATCCCACCCCGTGAAAATATTTTCTTAGTTTTCTTTTTCAAATATTCTTTTTTTTAAATTTTTTTTATATTTATTTTATTTATTCCCTTTTGTTGCCCTTGTTGTTTTATTGTTGTAGTTATTATTGTTGTTGTCATTGTTGGATAGGACAGAGAGAAATGGAGAGAGGAGGGGAAGACAGAGAGGAGGAGAGAAAGATAGACACCTGCAGACCTGCTTCACCGCCTGTGAAGCGACTCCCCTGCAGGTGGGGAGCCGGGGTTCGAACCGGGATCCTTATGCCGGTCCTTGTGCTTTGCGCCACCTGCGCTTAACCCGCTGTGCTACAGCCCGACTCCCTCTTTTTCAAATATTCTTTTCTATTGTAAAGAAAACTGATTTTTGTGTGTTAATCTTGACATCTGCAACTTCACTCACTTGATTTACTATTTCTAATGATTTTTTTAAGTAAGCAAACCTCAAATTATTTTAGTATGTAATTTTATGCCATTAAGTATAGTTTTACTGCTTCATTTCAATTTGGACTTTTATTTCTTTTTCTTTCTAGTTGCTCTAGTTATATTGAATAGAAACAGTGAGTGTAGATGCCCTGGCTTACTCCTGATCTGAGAGGAAAAATTATCAGTCTTTTACTATTGACAAAGATGTTGTTACTTTGTCCTTTCTTTTGTTTTCTTTCTTTGCTTCTTTCTTTTCTTGTTATTTTGTTTTGTTTTGTTTTCACTGGTACATTGTTTTCAGGCCGATTTTTTTTTTCAGATGGAATGGTAGTCAGGCTAGGTGGTGGTGAACCCAGTAAGCATAAATATTACAGGGTGCAAGGACCCGACCCGTATTTAAGCCCTTGGCTCCTCCTACCTGCAAAGGATGGGAAGCTTCACAAGTGGTGAAACAGTACTACAAGTGTCTATATCTACCTATACCTCTTCCTATTCCTATGCCTCTGTCTCTACACCTTCCTTCTCAGTTAAAAAGAAAAATATAGAAACAGAGAGAAAGACACTGCAGCACTCAGACTTCTTCAGTGCTGTAGGTGTCAGCTCAAACTTGGATTTTGCCCATGATAAAGCAAAAGCACTATCCAAGTGAATTATATTTCTGGTCTACTAATTGACTTTCCTCAAAAATGTCCTTTTACCCAGTGACAAAAGTTTCCTTCTAGTTCTAATTGAGTACATTGCTTTTTCTTTTCAAAATCATGAAAATATACTGGGTTTTTTCAGGTGCATTATTCCATATTAGTTGAAGGACACCATTGTTTTTGTTTGTCTGTTTTTGTTTGTCTATTTTTGTTTGTTTTCTTTCTGTGAACATGTATTTTACATCAATGGACTTTTACATACTGAACAAACATTGCTTTTCTTGGATTAATCCCACCTGGTTGTCCTGTATAATCCTTTCAGTATGCTGTTGCACTGCAGGGATTTTTTTTTTTTGTCCTTAAATTATTTAATTAACCTCATACCTCATATACTAATAGCTTCCAGTTAGGTTCAAGGTGAAGAAGTTTCACATAAACAAAGAAGAAACATTGCCGTTTCTACCTCTTAACTGGGTGTAGGAGTAGCAAGCAGGACAACTGGAGAAATAAAATTATATTTTATTAGCTTAAATACACCTCAAGATTCTGCAAAGGCCTTAATTGCCAACAAAGAAAGACTCATGGTTAAAAGCCTGATGTATGGTGAAGCTTCAAAATCCTGAGTGGCAAGTTCATATACCCTTGGCATAAAGTCTGAAGATGCTCTGTACAATATATTATTATGAAATTAAAATCATTGGCTGAGTTATTTCTATGTCTATAATTTCTATATTTTTATGATTCATTTATGTGACTATTAACCTATTTCTGTCTATGAGACCTTCTAAAAGCATAATGGCTTAAAATAAGAACAATCATTTTATCTATGTACAAATCCAAGGATTCTCTGAATAGAGTCCCAGATGATGAGGTAGTAACCAAAAGGGCCATCATTAAATATTTCAGTCTCTTGCCCTTACCCAGTTTTCCCTCTCTCCACCATCACTGGTAATCTCCATCAGAAACAACTTCATAAACCCTCTTGTGGGCCTCTACACTGTTGTTCTACAGTGAAGGCAAGGTCCTGTAGGGCCCTTGGTCAACATGGGTCAACATACTTGGTCAACATACTCAGTCAAAGGGAGCCTGGGTCAACATACTGGGCCACTCAAGGAAGATGGGTCCTGAAATGAGTGTAGCCTAGAATGTTCCTAGCTGTGACCATGGAATGTGAGTTCAAACTGACGGGAACTCAGAGGTTACACAGGCTTCTGTGTTAAATATGAATAGATATTGACCCTAGGTCAGGTTGATGGGATTTATAGTCAATGGTATTTATATACTTTCCCCATATTTGGGAGCTACTCTCTGCCCTCATATAGCTCTCTAATACTATTCTCCTCTCTGACACCATCTCTCCAGACTGTACTTTTAGCTCACCTGCATGTTAGCTGTCAGGTTTAGACAAAAATTAATCATGAGTCCCTTGGAATATACCTAAAATAAAGTTCTAACTCCTTCCCACATGAAGACCCTTAGTTCCATCTGTTCTATTCTTACCTTTAGGTTCCTGATTATTAAATCATTTGTTCTGCTTTACATCTTAATGTTTTTCAGCTACCAAGTTGTGGATGCTACCATGAAGCCAACCTGACTTCTCTGGGAAGACAACCTCACCAATGTGTCCTGGAACCTCACCTCCCCAGAGTCCTATTCTGTCAGGGAAAGATAGAAACAGGCTGGGGTTATGGATAGACATTGAAAACAGAGAGTAGGGGCCAGATGGTGGTGCATTTGGTTAAGCACACATGTTGCCATGCACTAGGACCCAGGTTGGAGACCCAGCTCCCCTCCTGTATGGGGAAAGCTTCACAGAGTTGTCTTTCTGTCTCTTTCCTTTTCTCTCTCCTCTCTCTCTTAATTTCTCTCAATGGATCGACATGCCAACATACATGTCCAGCAAAGAAGCAATTATAGAAGCCAGACCTTCCACTTTCTGCACCCCGTAAAGAATTTTGGTCCATACTCCCAGAGGGAAAAAGAGTAGGGAACCTTCCATGGAGGGGACAGGATACAGAACTCTGTTGGTGGGAATTGTATGGAATTGTACCCCTCTTATCCTACAATCCTGTCAATCATTATGAAATCACTAATAAAAAAGAATGATCATTTTATTATCTCTGGCTTAAGATGTTTAAAAAGGTTTGGCATGGTGGTATTGATTTCAGGTATTTTATTTTAGTTGAGTAGTGGTTGGAGCTGAGGACTAGAGAAGCAAGCAACTGAATAGATGTCTCTTTCTTTTGATTTTTGTCTCTTGTTTTTTGTTTTGTTTTTCTACATGGGCTTTTGCACAGCACAATATTCTCAGAGTGGAAAGGCTTTATGCATGACAACTTAAAGCTCCATATTGACTGCTTATGGTACCAGGTTGAAGTTACAGCTCTTTTGAGTCCAGCCTTCAAAGTTACATAGCCTCTCATCTATCTTAGCCATGAATTGGCCAATCATTAATTTTTTTCAATTTGAAAACAGAGAATAGGGACTAGGTGGTGGCATACATGGTATCATGCGTAAGGACTCAGATTGGAGTCCCTGCTCCTCACCTGCAGGAGGGAAGCTCCACAGAGCCATGAAGCAAGTACTTCAGAGATCTCTGTCTCTTTCCTTCTTTCTCCTCTCTCCCTCTTAATTTCTCTCAGTGGATTTGTGCAGGCACCAAGACCCAGAGACAACCCTGGTGGAAAAGAAAAGAAAGCTAAACAAACAAACAAAACAACGGAGAGTATAGATAGACCCCACTTTTTCAGATCAAGAGAGGCAGAAATTCACAGACATGTTTCTAAACGGCTACGGTTTCCTGGACAGTTATTGTAATAGTATCTTGCTCACTCCCTCATTTGTAAGTATCATCAGTTTTGTCAGGTAGCCTACCAGGATCATAGCAAAACAAGACTGCACACTAAGTGTTCAGCAACACCCAAGATGAAATGATTGAATTTCTATGTCTTAAATTTGCAATTTAAGTGTAAAGTGTGAATTTTACTAAGTAACACATTCCCATTACACACACACTCCCAGTATACACACACACACACACACACACACGTATGTATTTGATCTTCAACACACACATTATTCCATTTTTCATTATGTGGAATTAAACAGAATATCATAAAATCAAGCTCCACACAGTACCTGCAAGTGACACTTATTTGCTATTTTTCATTTGCATGAACCATTTTCTCTGTTCCACAGAGCACAGAGCTAACAGCTGGCTAGTCCTTAAATGAACATGATGATACAAGAATGATGAGCTGTGTGTGTACTAAAGGAAGTCTCACTGGATAAATAAAAGAGTACTCATTTATTTATGATGCAAAAATCCATTGTACGTTCAGTGGAAAGAATCATCAATTATTTATTCAACACGCCCTGTCTCCAACTACAGCTTTTTGTGTGCATGAGGCATGTCTGCTTTAATTATTTGAAAACTGGTAATTTTCTTGTTGACTCTAATCAATGCTCTCTCGAAGCGTGTCCCGTTGTGATAACCTGCACATTTGATAAGAGAGCTCTAGTTCATTTAGCCATATGCATTAGAACCCTCCTCTGATTTCTTGTGGTCAAACACCCACTTATTGTGACAGATAGATATCAGGACAGTGCTTCATTCATTCACTAGCACCCTCACTCCTTTCCTCCCTTCACTGAGAAGGGCTATCTCACTAAATCTTTAATTATATCAAGGAACAAGCCTCTTCTCAGTTGTTCAGGCATCACTGGCCTGCCTTCCCAATGCTAGGAAGAATATGAACGGGGTAACATCATTCCTCAAATGTATTTTATATCTTTCATAACTCTGTCAATCACATTGACTCCAGACTCATCATCTTGTCTGACTGGGCAATCTGGTGTTTATATATTTATTTTGTTGCTCTGTTTTTTCATTTTTTTAAGATTTGCTAAACTTTATGTATTTATTTAACTTGATAGGACATCGAGAACTTGAGAAGGAAGGGGTATAGAGAGGAATAGAAAGACAAAGATACCTATAGCACTATTACACTGCTTGTGAAGTTCCCCCCCTACAAATGGGGGCTGAGGGCTTGAATTCAGGTCCTTTTTTTACATGGCAAATATAGTAGTTCAAAACAAAACAAAAGTAATATCCATAGAATTTCCATGTACATAGGATGCTGTCTTTGACTTGCTGTAGATTTTGGATAAGCAGTTCCTTTCCTTTGGTTTTTGTTCTGTCACCTAGGCTACCTAGCTTATAATATCTATTATAAAAATAAGATGTTTTTTCTGAAAATTTTATTAACACTACAATATAAATGGGTACATTTTTTTATTTCACATTTTCTATGAGCTAAAGATACTTTCAAGACGCAATTTAGAAGTTGCTTTTTGTGTTGATGGAAATAGAGAAGGCTGAACAGTATTGAATACATCCACATGGAAGACTAGGAAGGGTGGTTTTTCTCAATATCAAGGTAAATTTTCTCAGGCCTCACCACACACATACCACCCTACCCCAACCACAAGTGTCTCTTCAAACTCACATCTCATCTGTTCCAGAATAGCAATACAAATGTCTTGCTGGTACACTTGGGCACGTTTGCTAAACATGGTATAGACTAAAAGCCCTTTGGCTATCCACTGAGGCACATAAGTTATGTCCTGATAATGAAAGGCATCAACAACATCATAAACTGATATGTAAAGGCTTTGAAATATAAGATGCAATTTGGTTATTTGTGGTTAAGTCTCTCAAAGTTCTGAGAGAGAGAGGAAATCTGGCATAAGGCTCCACATTTCCTCTCCCCAACACTGGGAAGAGACCCTGCAATCCACACACCTTAGGAAAAAAATGCAAGATGTCTTTGGAACCAAAGCTCCCTTTCCATCAACTTTAAGTACTGTAATACATTAATATGATGGACAGTCTGAGGACACTGCCAATATTCCTCAGTAAAATATGCTGTGGTGAGAACCTTTCATCTGAAAGACTGGAGGAGAAGTAGCTTATTTATTTTTCCTGTCCAAATGTTTTTGGCAGGATTCTAATTTTCAGATCCCTTTCAGTTCTCCAATATAATCATAACATGTCAGAACTCTTCCCCGGGAATATTCCTGAAGGACCCATGCAGTGACATGAACAACACATGAACTCTTTAGTCCAGACAACAGAGTATGGGAAGTTTGTTGCATTTATTTTATTGAAAGCACCAGAAAAGTTGGGACAGCATTTTGAAGCATTATTCAAAGTTTTACCCTCATTTTAAGAAATAGTTTTTATTTGGTATACAATATTGTCTAACTTTAATAGTATGGCACATGGGTGAATATATCCTGCAGTACCCACCATTGAAGTTCCTGTCACTGACATACAAAATAGAACCATTAACCTACCATCACCTGCCCCCTACCCCATGTTTGTCCCTTCTGATAAGCACAATAGTTTTCACAGAGTCAAAGTGTTAGTTTGATAGTCTGATCTTTTTTTTTTTTTTTGCAACTTTCTTTTAGTCTACTCCAGGTCTATGTTACCAAGCAAAAGATTTGCTGCTTGCCACTTAGAAGGCTGAGATTCAAGAGATAATACAAGAAAGGCAGATGTAATCAGGTACTAGTCAAACCTGACAAGATGGCAGACTCATACCTCAAAAACTATCTTCCTCTGAGGCTGGGGTTCAGGAACTATAAAAGCTAAAAGACTAGTGAGAGAGAAGGGCATGGGTCACATAGCCTTTTGGCTGATGAAAGGGTTACGATAAGACACTGACCATCTGAGTGAGGATGTGGGTGTTGGGGGAGGGAGCTCGTTAAAAAGTCTATCTAGGTTGTTTGTCTGGCTGGAAGGGGTTTTGTCAAGAGATTTTTCCACCCCCGCCCAAGGTAGTTTGTTCTATTGAGGGGTTCTGGCAAATAGAATCTATGGCACTTAGTGGTCTATGAAACTTTAAGATAGAGGGGTGGGGAGTAGATAGCATAATGGTCAAGCAAAGAGGCTCTTGTGCCTGAGGCTCCAAAGTCCCAAATTCAACCCCCCACACTACCATATGCCAGAGCTGAGCAGTGCTCTAGTTAAAAAAAAAAAACCTTCAAGACAGAATCATTAAGCAACACCTTCTTGAGGTCTGCACAACAGGTTCATCTCCTTTAAGAGGATTTTGTGGCTGGATTTGGTTTTAACTGTCTTAGTATTGGAAAAGTATGCATGTGGAGAGCATGGGAAAGTTTGTAAGGCTTGTTGACTTACATACACGTGAAGGATTTTTTTTTTTCATCCTAAGCTCTTGATCTCACCCCCCTTATTTTAAATTTCTTTGTTGGGGGATTAACAGTTTACAGTGGACAGTAAAATACAATAGTTTGAACATGTGTACCATTTCCCAGTTTTCCACATAACAATTCAACCCCCACATAACAATTCTGCCATCATATTCCAGAACCTAAACCCTCCCTCCAACCTCAGAGTCTTTTACTTCGGTGCAAGGAACTAGCTCCAGTCCAAGATCTGCTTTGTGCTTTTCCTTCTGGTCTTGTTTTTCAACTTCTGTCTATGGGTGAGATCATCCCATATGCCTCCTTTTGTTTCTGACTTATCTCACTTAACATGGTTTCTTCATGCTCCAGATCTCAACCCTTTTGCAATGCTTGTCCTGCTGTAGTTTGAATTGATTCTTCCAGAAGGCCTTGCATTCTGACCCAGATGTTATTTCTCCAAATGCCCAACCATGAGGTATGAAACTACTAACTTCCCCAGTTGCTAATGTTTCTAGTCCCTGAGGCCGGGGTAATACTGCCAGCTCTGTTTTGATGGAAACCATATGTTTGTAAGTTCATGTCAATGTCAGAACATTGAGACATGGAGAAGAAGCAATGGCTTCTTATTTCCCAGAGTGTTTTCTTGCCTCAGGCTCATAAGGATGAATCCTTCACACACTAGAGCGTACACAGCGTTTCCGAACTTCATACAAATAGCCCTTTTTTGAGACTTGCTTTTTCTCTTGTTACTTCCAGACAAGGAGTCAGAACAGTCATCTCAAAACTGAAGCTTTTCATGCATCGTGTTGCCCACACAATACTTCTCCCTAGAGAAATGGTTCACCTCGATGGTAGTAAGGATGAATCTATGCTTTGTTCATTGTAGCCTTCGAAACTGGCCATCACAGAACTCCAATGTCACCCCAAGTCCCTGGGGTTGATCATAAACAAAGAGGAAGGTCTGCGATGGGCAGTCATGGGCCAGGACCACCATCTCAGTCCTGAGAGTAGGAGGGGCATAAAGACTTCTATTGTTTACATTCTGCCTCTCGGATGCCCAGTCAGGAAGACCCCTTCACAAACACAGTCACCTCTGCCAGCCCTTGGGGACCTAGGGAATATGATTGCCCGGCCTTTGCCCTGTGTGTTTAGACTCATGCCACACTGAATTTCATTTGGGAGGAAAAGCTGTTTCAGATGACCATGAATAGCAGCTTTCACCAGCTGTCACTTCCCATTACAGTCTGTATGACATGGAAATGTACTAGAGACTGCTAGAGCCCTGGAAAGGGAGCAACTCTGTTTGCACTAAATACTTATTGACTCCATTTATACTTTCAAAGAAAAGTTAATCAGTTTATGTGGCTTCCCAGAGCCCTCCCCCACCACACACACACTTTTTGCTCCAGACCATCAGATTTCTTCAGTATTTAAGCCAGCTCTGGGTGGAACTATGATGTCAATCTGGATTGTCTCTGGAGTCCTTCCCTTCAAGCAATGGGAACAACCCTGTGTTTCAGTTTCTATAGACGCATTTGACCTCAAAGGGATAGATCATATTTTCTGTCTGTGTAGAATGACAAGGAAAAAAAAAAGTAGAAAAGCACAATTTCTGACAGTTGTCCTTAAAGTAGTAGTGGTCTTGCTTCAGTAGCATTTGATAAAGAAACTTTCTTTAAAAGGGGGGGATTGTGGGGGAGATAAACTAATAAGTAAATAAAGTACTGGTCATGTTTGTAGTACTTGCCAATTTCCACCTTGGAAATTCCCCACATGGTATCAAGTTACCATAACAACACCATCACTGAATTTTGAATCCTGTAAAATAAGGAAGAGAGGCAAACACCTGACTGTAGCAAGCCAGTAAGGGCTGACCCCAGCACACCACTGCCTCACAGGCTTGCTGGCTGTCTACACATAGCTGTGCCTGGGAATATGCATAGGGACTTCTATTCATGTCTATTCTTCAAGCCAGGGCAGATAATTCTTCAAGATATTCCTGATAGAAAGGATGGAGAGTACCGAAGCAAAAGAGCATGTGGCTGGTTGAAATACACACTAGCAGAATCATGGACACTATGCTCCAGCCTAAGGCCAAGCAGGCAAGGGGGGAAATACTTATTAATCATTCAGGATCTTGAAGCAATTATCTTGATGGGGAAGGACAAATCTGTCCTGTCTTTTTTGTATCTATTTATTTATTTTAGGAGAGAAAGTGAAAGAATGCAAATAAAACAAAGCAACAACAAAAACAGACTGTCACTTCAGCATGTATATGGTGCTGGATAGAACTTTGGTGCCTTATACTTGCAAATTCTGTGCTCTACCACTGAGACAATATTCTGACTACGGAACTCTCTAGTCCCTTTTTTTTTCTTTTTTCACTTATTGGTCAGGTTTATGGTTTACAGTAAATATAGTTTTTGATGCACATGTAATTTTTAAAAAATGTTCTGCAAGACCCTTTCACCCCCCCCAGCCTAGGCCCTTCTCCACCATCGCACAACAGGATCTGAAAATTCTCCCTCTGCCCCAGAATCCCATGATTTGGTGTAATACACCAAACTCAGTCCCAAGTTCTAATCCTTCCATCTTGACCCTTCAAAAATACTACTTAGGTATGGCCATACTATGGAGATAGGCAGAATTGGGAACCTTACTTTCAGATAGTCACTGAATTCTATTGTGCTTAGTAGGAAAGGATTCTAAAAACTTTGAAGGAAAATGGTCCTCTCTAGGAATTACCCATCTAAGCTGCTATGTGAAAGTAAACTAAGCTGTCATCAAGACAGTTGATTTTCCTCAGCCACCAATGATTAGTATAAGGGTTATTGCTTGATTAGATCAACTACAGATTGGTCAGTGACACTGGAGGTCAGTGCCCTCTAGGGTGATCACGTATAAACACCTCCCAATAGTGCATTGAGTGGTGGCAAAATGACTCAATCAAGATTTCTCTGGGAGAACATATAACTGAATTAAACATACAAGAGTAGCATCTGCCTTCACTTAGTGCTCTGTGAATTATGAGAAGATGTTTTTGTGTTTCTTTGTGAGATGTGAGTCAGATGAAATGGATCAACACATAGGCCCCAGCAGTGCTTCCCTCTGTCCTGCCTCACAATACCTGTATCTGTCTCCATTTTTATCCCAGAGTGAACTCACTCCTGCTCTTTAGGAAATTGCAATCTAGGAATATAAGGTTTGTATATAAATAGCTGTTATGTTACTAACGACGTAGAGATGGACAAGTGTCACACAAGGGCTTTGGTGAAAGATGTAGCTTAAGTTCAGTGATTGGTAGTGAGAAGATGAATGACACTGGTTTAAAACTGGTCCCTCAAGAAATTAACAATGTGAAAATCTCTGGAGAAATTAGGTTGGGAAAATAAGAGAACATTCCAGAAAGCATGAGTATATCCAAATTGGGTAGCCATGGACTACAGCAGGGGTATAGAAAGTCTGGGCTGCCTTTGGAATATAACTAAAATAGGCCTACTAGCTATCTACAAAATGGAAGACCCCCCCCCCAAATCTTCATCTGCACTATTCCAGCCTTTAGGTCTATGATTGGTCAAAAATTTGTTTGATGGGGGTGGGGCGGTGGCCCAGTGGGTTAAGCACATGTGGCACAAAGCGTAGGGACCGGTGAAAGGATCCCGGTTCGAGCCCCCAGCTCCCCACCTGCAGGGGAATTTCACAGGCGGTGAAGCAGGTCTGCATGTGTCTATCTTTCTCTCCCCCTCTCTTCCCCTCCTCTCTCCATTTCTGCATGTGTCTATCTTTCTCTCCCCCTCTCTTCCCCTCCTCTCTCCATTTCTCTCTGTCCTATCTGTTGTTGTGGTGGTCTGGTGTCAGGCTGCACCGCGGAGAAGAGAGTGGACGTCCAGAGCAAAGGGGTACACAAATCTTTATTATAGGATGGGGGGGTTTGGTTCAGACCACGTGGTGCCAGCCGGCAATGGCCGTCCCCACTACCTGACCACGGGGGGAGGGCAGGGAGCGAGACCTCAGAGAGGGAGAGCTGAGAGCCCAGAGAGAGAGGGGGGGGTTGAGGGGGCTTTTTATTGGGCGACAACCAGGGGTGACGTGTAGGGCCAGGATTGGTTGAAGGGGGCAATGCTAGGATTTCGCGGGCGCAGTAAAACCTGGGGGCGGAGACTGCATCAGAATAACTCCTCAGCAACACCTATCCAACAACGAACAACATCAACAATGGCAATAATAATAATGGCAATGAGGCTACAACAACAAGGGCAACAAAAAGGGGGAAAAATGGCCTCCAGGAGCGGCTGATTCATGGTGCAGGCACCGAGCCCAGCAATAACCCTGGAGGGAAAAAAAAAAATTGTTTGACTTTGTATGTTAACTCTCCTTTCAGCTACCAGGTTCGAGATGCTAGCTAGTGTGATGCCAACCAGACTTCCCTGGACAGACAACCCCACTAATGTGTCCTGGAGCTCCCCTTCCCCAGAGCCCTGCCTTATTAGGGAAAGAGAGAGGCAAGCTAGGAGTATGGATCAACCAGTCAACACCCATGTTCAGCGGGGAAGCAATTACAGAAGCCAGACCTTCAACCTTCTGCATCCCACAATGACCTTGGGTCCATACTCCCAGAGAGTTAAAAAATAGGAAAGCTATCAGGGGAGGGTATGGGATATGGAGATCTGGTGGTGGGAATTGTGTGGAGTTGTCCCTCTCTTATCCTATGTTTTTGTCAGTGTTTCTTTTTTATAAATAAAAATTAAAAATCTGGCCTGCAGGTTGATTTTTTTAAATTGATAATTCTGTACAGCCTGTCAGTGATGTTATATATGTCCAAACAGCCCTTGGCAGAGAAAAGATTCTCCAGCCCTGGACTATAGGATGAGGATAAGGTAAAAGAAAGGAAAATAATAGAAAGTTTAATATGAGGACCAGGAGATCACTCACCAGTTCAACCCTTGTCTGTTTCTTTATCCTAGTGAAAAAATTGATCTGGTTGCAATTGATAGCTCTTATATAAAACACTGACAACATCAAATAAATGAATGAATAAATAAGAAAAAAGAAATTTAAAAAGTAATTTACATAAAATTATGGGGAAATTTTCAATGTTATAGAGGCTGGACTTTAAGATATAAATAATGAGGGAGTCAGGCGGTAGCGCAGTGGGTTAAGCTCAGGTGGCGCAAAGCACAAGGACCGGAGGAAGGATCCTGGTTTGAGCCCCTGGCTCCCCACCTGCAGGGGAGTCGCTTCACAGGCGGTGAAGCAGGTCTGCAGGTGTCTGTCTTTCATTCCCCCTCTCTGTCTTCCCCTCCTCTCTCCATTTCTCTCTGTCCTATCCAACAACGATGACATCAATAATAACTACAACAAAACAACAAGGACAACAAAAGGGAATAAATAAATAAATATTAAAAATTTTTTTAAAAAAGAATAAGATATAAATAATGAGCAATAGAAAAAATTTAACCAGGAAGGAGAATCTCTAAGAGTTACTGGATGTTTGCTGTAGTAACAAGCAAAGTCAGGAACACAATCAACACTGACTTTTTTTTTTCTGATAAGGATGCCATTTATATTAAAAGATGGTAATTGATATGGTATCTTACATCAAGTAAAAAGATATGAAACACATAATACCAGCTATGAAATTAAATTAATTACGCCTGGAAATACTTCCAGGACTTGAAGATTTGTATACTTGAGTACTTTGATAATTAAATATTTCCCAGGGAAAGTTGGCTTCTACACAAGCTGACAATGTACATTCAAACAACAGTGTGAGTGCAGCATGAATGACTAGAGAAAGTAGAGATACTAGGATTAACTCATCAATTTTTTCCTTTGCTTCTATAAAATGGTCAACATGAACGAAAACAATATAAGCTTTTAAAATGTATTTATTTATAAAATGGAAACACTGACAAGACCTCCACACAACTGCCACAACCAGAACTTTGTATCCCATCCCCTCTCCTGATAGCTTTCCTATTCTTTATCCCTCTGGAAATATAGATTCCAAGGCCGGTATGGGGTGCAGAAGGTGGGAGGTATGACCTCTGTAATTGCTTCCCTGCTGAACATGAGCATTGACAGATCAATCCATACTCTCAGCCTGTCTCTCTCTTTCCCTAGTGGGGCAGAGCTGTGAGGGAGAAGAGCTCCAGGACACATTGGTGGGGTTATCTGACCAAGGAAATCCAGTTGGTATCATGGTAGCATCTGGAACCTGGTAGCTGAAAAAGAGTTAACATATAAAACCATAGAAGTTGTTGATTAATCATGAACATAAAGGCTGGAATACTGCAGATGAAGATTTGGGGGTCTCTGTTTTGGAAATAGCTAATAGGTCTATTTTAGTTATATTCCAAAGGGATTGTGACTTTATTAGTTTTTGCCTGAGCCTGACATTTAATATGCAGGTGGATCCAAGTTATTGTCTGGGGAGATGATGTCATGGCTAGAAAAAAGGCTAGAAACCTGGATCAAAGGAGAGAGTGGTTCCCAAATATGGGAAAAGTGTATTAATATTGTTAACTGTAAACACCATCCATCGATTTGATCTGGGGACCATATTCAGCATAGGAGACTATGTAACCCCTACATCCCTGTAGGTCCAAACTTGCATTCTGTGGTCATCGGAAGCAACAATTGAGTTGCAAATTTCAGGACCCATCTTCTTAAGGTGGTAGAGTATGTTATCCAACCCCCAGTCAAAGGATGGAACATTCTCCACCATTGTTGAACTGCAACGAGGGCAAGGTCCTATAAGGGCCCCCAAAGGGGTCCATTATGTTGTTCTCTAAGGAGATGACCAGTAATAATGGAGAAAAGGATCTTTTCGAGGTCTAGGCTCATCATGTTTGTGTGGGAATCATTACAAACTTACTCTCCTGAGAACAGGGTTAGAAAGTAGTGGAATCATTTATTATGGTTAAAGAAAAAATTTAATGCCAGGCCTTGTATTGAGAAAGTGCTTGAAAAATCATTCTGAATTGAGTCACTTGACTTTGTAACTCTCAAGTACTTGGTGATAGCTTGCCTGTCATATATCAGACATGATGGAGCAGAGAGGGTTAAACTAGAGCTAAACTTCAGCAACTTAATTCTGACATTATCTACCTAAAGGTAGAATCAGATCCACAGGTTAAGGGCCCAAAATCACCTTCCACATCAGACTTTGTTTCAAACCCCAGGCAACTCCCAGTTATCTGAGCTTTTCACCAGACCACTACAGATCAGAATTTTACAGGACACCCTCCTCAAGTTTGGTTAATTTGTTAAAATAGCACAGAGGTCTCACAAAAACCAGTTCACACATTAGAATTTCAAATCATGACAAGGGTTTTTACTCAGGAACAGACACCTGGAAGAGAAGCACAGGAAAAACTTATGAAGAAAGAACACCCTGGTTCTTTAACCAGTCCCCTCCATCACTGTTCTCCCCAGATTCACATGTTCGCCAGTTCAGAAGCTTCCTGAAAACCCCCCTCTCATGAGTTTTTATGGAATTTTCATTATGTCATTTTTCACTCCCTTTTTCCTCCCAAGAGATGAGGATGTGGTATAAGTTTCACCCTCAATTAATACAGGTTTCATGTTCAGGTGTTTTTTGTTCTTTTCTTTTCTTTCATTTTTCCAAAAAGTCAGCTTCATTAAAAGAGCAAGAGATACAATCATTACTAGTAATACAAGGCTTTGGGGAACAGTGAGTAAGTTGTGAATTAACAATATGTATGTATGAGTTAAATATACTTTGTTCTTTTGAATAATCTATTTTCCCATATTTATCTAATAAAATATACAGTATATATTATATATAATCTGCTTATCTTTATCTATCTATCCATATATCCGTATTATCTGTTCACCTATATTTATCTATTTTCAGTGATGAGTCCTCATGCTTGTGTGATTTCATCACTAGGGCTGACTTTTTTAAATTTGTTTTATTTCAAATAGATAGATAGACAGAGAGACAGACAGATAAATATATTAGATAGGAAAATATGCTACAGAATTGGAGTCCCTCCTGGATGCTTAGAACTACCTTGTTGGGTAGGACTATTCCTTGGCACTTCCAAATAAATATTTTATACATGACTAGATTATAAAAACTCAACATGAATTTGGAATATATCTAACACATATTAAAGACAAGAAATACTAGCCAAAAATGCCTATAAGCTTTTTTTTTTGCCTCCAGGGTTATCGTTGGGGTTTTGTGCCCGCATGGTCCACTGCTTATGGTGGTCATTTCTTTCCATTTTATTTGACAAGGCAGAGAGAAATTGACATATTTTCTCCTTGGAGCACAAGAAAAAAAATGAAAAGGTTCTATGATTTTTCAAAACCTTTATTGTTATCTCACCTTCTCTATTACAGCCCTTCAGAGCACCTCCATGTATGGTCTAAAGGCAAATCCAGGAGGAAAGGATAAACACACCTGCTCCGGAATGAGAGTTGCAATCTCAGAACACTTCATAAATCTGGGAGTGCTCCCTTATGCATGTTGGCAACTTCCTGTCCTCTGCTCCCAGGTCAAGTTGAATAGTATGTGTTCTCTGAGTATCTCACACGTGAACCATGGTTCATTATCCAACATGAAGGTCTCTGGGGGTCAGCTAGTTCCACCTTTCATTGCTCTACTGAATAAGGTCAGTGTATCCATTCATTCTTTTTTATTTTAAGATAGTAAAACAGAGACAGATGGGGAAAAGATGTTGATGATGACCATCGATAGCTTCAAGTTGAAAATATGATAGAAACCTAAAACCTTTCTTCCTTTCATTCTCTCTCTCTTTCTCTCCCTCTTTCTCTTTATATTTCTTCTTTTTCTTTAAGGATACAGCTTAGCCTACTAAAATTGCATTTATTGCCAAGAGCAGAATGACAAAATCACTTTTATTAATTGCTCTTGAATGTAATGAAGCAGAAAAGATAAGGCAGGTCTTTCAGCTCCTAGCCTCATCAGTAGTTAATGAATCAAGGTTTCCATCCCAGGATACCACTGGTTTTCACAAGAAACAGGAACAGGATTTATTGAGGCAGATGGTTATGATACAGGAAGCTGATGGAGGAAAGCTTCCCTGGAGTTGGAGAACTGTGTACCCACTGGGGCAACCCAGTGCTGTGGAACAGATATATTTCCTAACCCTGGTTACTTGATTTGGGTTCTGTAACTAAAGAGGTCCCTGATGACAAATGCCTGCAACATTTTCAAACCACATTTCCCATGAGGATCTCTCTGAAGTGAAGTAAAACTTAAGGGGAAGCACAGTGAGGGGGCCAGGGTCAGGTTGCATTTAGGAAGTTTAGTATGATTCTCACAAGGCTTTGGACCCCCAGGCATCACCACTCTGCTGTGACATGGTAAATGGAGAGCTAAGAAAGGTTACCAGTTCCTTCACATGGCTTGTCCCTGGAGCAGAAGCTAAATTCCACCCAAGCCCACACAAGGAAGATTGTGTTGGTGGTAAATGGTAAAAAAAAAAAAAAAAAAAAAAAAAAAAAAAAAAAAAAAAAAGTCTTTTTTTTTTTTTCCTTTTTCTCCAGAGTTATTGCTTGGGCTTGGTGCCAGCACTATGAATTTATGGATTCTGGTGGCCTTTTTTTTTTCATTTTATTGGACAGGGTAGAGAAAAACTGAGAGGGGAGGGGAGATGGAGAGTGAGAGAGAAAGACACCTGCAGATCTGCTTCACTGCCTGTGAAGCATCTCTCTTCTACAGGTGGAGAAATATTTAGCTTCCCTGGTCACTGTGGGATTAGACCCAGGTTGATCAATTTTTATCTAGTCACTACCGGCGGGTATCAATACATCATACCATTCTTTTCAGCAGAATACAGAAGGATGGTCTCTCACCACATAGGTTTCTTATACAATGAGATCCCTACTCTTCTGTTTTTCAGTACAGTTATTAGCCAGGTGCAATTAATAATAATGAGGAAGTAGAAGTAAACTGAGAAAATAGGTGGGGTGGGGTGGGCTGGAATCGAAGTATATCAATAAATAATGTGATTCAGTGGTAGAATCAATGTCTTGCATGTATGATGTTCTGGGTTTCTATCTCCAGCACTATTTAAAAGTGGGGATGAAGGGGGTCGAGCTGTAGCACAGTGGGTTAAGCGCACATGGCTCAAAGCCTAAGGACTGGCATAAGGATCCCGGTTTGAGCCCCTGGCTCTCCACCTGTGTGTGTGGGGGGGGGTCGCTTCACAAGCGGTGAAGCAGGTCTGCAGGTGTCTATCTTTCTCTCCCTCCTCTGTCTTCCCCTCCTCTCTCCATTTCTTTCTGTCCTATCCAACAACAATGACAGCAATAACAACAACAATAATAATAACAATACCGATAAACAAGGGCAACAAAAGGGGAAAAAATAGCCTCCAGGAGAAGTGGATACATGGTACAGACACCAAGGCTCAGCAATAACTCTGGAAGCAAAAAAAAAAAAGAATTCATATTAAGACATATATAAAGAAAAATTATATATATATATATATATATATATATATATATATATGTCATATATACCATCATGGGGCTTTGGGAAGGTGATTAAAATAAGTTCTGGAGAAGTAGTCATGATGCCTGTACAACAATGTTGTGATTCACTTCCTATCAATGAATTCTACACTTAATGGCTAGGATGGTAAATTTTAATAGATCTATTTGTCTAGATCTATCTACATATTTATTTATCTGTTGGTAAGGGGAGATATGCAGAGCCATATACTGAACTCCAGATCTCACTCATAGAAGAGGTCATGTGTTTTACCTACTGAATAATCTTCATGATTGCTAAGATGGTAAATTTTGTATTTTTTGTTTGTTTTTCTTTTTCTTAAATTTATTTTTTATTTAAGAAAGGATACATTAACAAAGCCATAGGGTAGGAGGGGTACAACTCCACACAATTCCCACCACCCAATCTCCATATCCCACCCCCTCCCCTGATAGCTTTCCCATTCTCTATCCCTCTGGGAGCATGGACCCAGGGTCTTCGTGGGTTGCAGAAGGTTGAAGGTCTGGCTTCTGTAATTGCTTCCCCGCTGAACATGGATGTTGACTGATGGGTCCATACTCCCAGTCTGCCTCTCTCTTTCCCTAGTAGGGTGGGTCTCCGGGGAGGCGGAGCTCCAGGACACATTGGTGGGATCTTCAGTCCAGGGAAGCCTGGCCGGCATCCTGATGGCATCTGGAACCTGGTGGCTGAAAAGAGATTGCTAAGATGGTAAGTTTTGTATTTAAAAAAAAAAAACAGTTTTGAAAAGGGAACTGTAAAAGCATTCTGGAAATGAAACCTCCTCAGACAAAGCTGAGCAAATTTAATTGTACAAACTATAGAGTTCCAGAACACAAAGCAACCAACTTTACCTTTCTGATCACTTTCTGATGACAGTCTTTGGGCAAAGCAGAGGCATGTGTAGGATTGATCAAAAGGTGATCCAGAGGCTGTCAATGGTATGTGCTCTTAGTAGTGAAGGAATCACAAAGGGAGATGCCTAACCACTTCCTGTGAAAGCATGTAGGGGGTAGAAAAACAAACCGAAGTATGAATAGCCATAGAAAATAGCATGTGTCAAAGGAAAAGCATGCTTTGTCTAGACCAGATCAAAGGATGATGGAGGAAGCCATGGTTAACACAAAAATGAGTGAACTTCTTTCTAGCTGTATTTTACTGTTCAAGGTGGGGGAGCAATTTGTAAATTAGAAAGCACAGAATATATGAAATGAGATAGGCCCAGTTTAGACACTGTGATTAAGAACTTCTCTTAAACCAAACTTTTCTGAATTCAGAAAAGATAGGACCTCAGAGTCATGGCAGAGTGATAATGTGAGAAATTCAAGACAAATAGAAAGAATCATACACATTCATAGGTAATCACTACTCATTCCTTCAACGTTGACAAACAGGACCAAGTTATAGAGGAAGGAACAGATTGGGAAAAGATGGTGGTGGTATACCACCAGTTCTTATTAATATAAACAAATTTTGATCCCAGTTTTCAGGAGTCAGTGGGAAACAGGTACAGTGATTTAATAATAGGAGACAAAAGACAATAATTAATGACAGTGCCAACCAACCATTAGATATTTCTGGATATTTTACGCAGAATGGGATACACAGTCAATCCTTTGCATTTTAATTTGTAAATAATAAGGGGTTAGAAGACTCTATGATTATAGAGAATAGCTCCATACCATATCCACCATCAAAGCTCTGTGTCCCTACCCTGCAGCCTCCCACCCTCTGTATTATTTTTTAACTTTTGATTTTTTTTTTTAGAATGCATTTTGTGTGGTTGGGTGGTAGTGCACCTGGTTAAGCACATGCATATTACAGTGCACAAGAACCCATGTTCAATACTTCAGTCCCCACCTGAAGGGGAGAAAGTTTCGTGAGTGGTGAAGTCGGTTTTTCTCTGTCTCTCTCCCTATCTCCCAACTCCCTCTTGACTTCTGTCTCTATCCAGTAAATAAATAAAAATGATATTTTTAAAAAAAGAAAATGCATTTTTGGAGGGGACCTCTTCAAAATGTTACTATATCACATCCCTTACCAAAGCATCAATATCCCTTCCCCAACATACAGTGGAATCCCTCTACCCTTCTAGTTCAATTTCCTCCCCTCAATCCTCAGTTCTGCAGTCTGGGATGAAGACTTGTCTTTGTATGACTTCCCTGGTCTTTATTGCTTTGTTTTTTTTCACTTGTCCCATATAGGTGAACTCACTCTGAATTTTCTCTTTTATATGGGACTCTTAATTTCTCATAGACCTGTTTAGTGGTAATGAGCCCCTTTGATAGTCAGTTGTCTGATAAGCTCCTGGTTACTTGTTCAAACCTGACTGATAACATAACTAGTATTCATGAGACTAGCTTCTCTCCAGCTAGCCTGATTCTAAACTTTGAATATACCCTGCCAGTCGTTTCTGATTTTTAGGACTTCTGTTGAAAAATCAATTGACAGTCTTATGGGAATCCTTTTATAGGCGATTGTTTGCTATGGTTTCTTTTAAAAGTCTTTTTTCTTTTTTTCTTTCTTGCTTCCAGTCCCCTGGGGCTTGGTGCCAGCACTGCAAATCCACTGTTCCTGGAAGCCATTTTTTTCGTTTTTATCCACCCCTCCCACATTTTAGTCCATAGGAAAGAGAGAAATCGAAAGGGGTAGGGGAGAGAGAGAGAGAGAACGATAGACATCTGCAAATTTGCTTCACTGCTTGTGAAGCAGCCTCATGCAGTCAGGGAGCAGGAGCCGGACCCGTCCTTGCACAGGTCCTTATGCTTAGTACTATGGGCGCTTAGTACTATGTGCACTTTCTGGGTGTGCTGCCGCCTAACCCCCAAAATTCTTTATATTTGATCTCTGCCTTTCTAATTAAATTTATGATTATTTGGTTCAGAACTCTTAGAGCTTCCTGGATCTGAGTTGTTTATCACCTTCTTCAGTTTGGGGAAACTCTTAGTTCATATTTCTTCATCTAAGAAATCTGTTCTTTTCTCTCTCTTCTCCCTCTGGTATCTCTATAATACGAAGGTCGTTCCACCTGATGTTAGTCCATAACTTGTCTATGTGACCTTCATTTGTTTTAGTTCTTTCCCTGTGTGTTTTCTTATTTCCTGTACCTTCTGTTCCAGCTCACCACTTCAAACCTTGACTTCTGTCCTTCTGCTGGTGCCACGCTTGCTTGTATTTTTTAACTCTGCTATAATATGTATGTATGTATGTATGTATGTATGTATGTATGTATGTATGTATGTATTTTTGCCTCTAGGGTTATCGCTGGGGTTCTGTGCCTGCACTAGGAATCCACCTCTCCTGGAAGCCATTTTTTTCCCATTGTGTTGCCTTTGTTGTTGTTTTTATTATTGTTGTTGTTGTCGTCATTGCTGTTGTTGGATAGGATGGAAAGAAATCGAGGGGAAGACAAGAGTGAAGAGACTCCCCCGCCTTCAGGTGGAAAGCCAGGGGCTCGAACCCGGATCCTTACGCCTGTCCAAGTGCTTCGTGCCATGTACGCTTAGCCCGCTGCGCTACCTCCCAGCCCCTTTTATTTTTAAGCTTTTTTTTTCTTTTTTATTTAAGAAAGGATTAATTAACAAAACCATAGGGTAGGAGGGGTACAATTCCACACAATTCCCACCACCCAATCTCCATATCCCACCCCCTCCCCTGATAGCTTTCCCACTCTCTATCTCTCTGGGAGCATGGACCCAGGGTCACTGAGGGTTGCAGAAGGTAGAAGGTCTGGCTTCTGTAATTGCTTCCCCGCTGAACATGGGCGTTGACTGGTCGGTCCATACTCCCAGTCTGCCTCTCTCTTTCCCTAGTAGGATGGGTCTCTGGGGAAGCGAAGCTCCAGGACACATTGGTGGGGTCTTCAGTCCAGGGAAGCCTGGCCAGCATCCTGATGACATCTGGAACCTGGTGACTGAAAAGAGAGTTAACATATGAAGCCAAACAAATTGTTGAGCAATCATGGACCCAAAGCTTGGAATAGTGGAGAGGAAGTGTTAGGGGGGTACTCACTGCAAACTCTAGTATACTTCTGCTTTCGGGTATATATTTTGCAGTAGTTTACGGATACATGTGAACATATGCTCTCTCTCACAGAAACTGGTGTTATCTAGGTTTTGGGACTTTGTTAGAAAGTGAACCACCTGAGATGGAATTAGAGTATACTATGAAAGGAAAGGTCTCACCTGAGTAATGAATCAGAAGGGTTGTCATTCCACACGTGAAGTCTCTGGACACAGTCTGAAGTGAAGCATGTTGAGGTGGCAATCGTTGTGTTGGTTAGGTTGTGATTGGCAGATGCAATATTATTTGGTATGGATTGGGAGAGGCATACGGGAAAGTGGGCCCTATCCAAGGGTTCCAGAACTGGGGGAAGTAGAGGCTCTATAGTGGAGATGTGAGGTTCCTGCTGTCTTAGGGTTCCAAAAGACAATCGATAGTTAATGTTATCATCACATTATTTGGTAATTGGGTTAACTTTGAAAAGTCCTTTTGTTAGAGTTTGCTGTACAGTACCCAGTATCTTGTATATAGCTGTGCTATTGGTTGCTTCTGATCTACTAGTAATTCTGCATATCTGTGGACAAGGGATACGTCCCTGAGAAGATTTCAAATGTCATAGGATAGAAGGAGATCATTCTCTGACATAACTTTTCCTGAAATAGGAAGTCACAATGTGAGAAAAAATTTCAAAGAAGAATAATAAAGTAGAATAAAGACCAAAGTTTGAAGTGTAAAATAAGGCGTACTACTGAGGCCACAGAGCTCCAGAAAGAGACACATAACAACAGCTTCATTAAGAAAAATGGAGGAATATACAAAAATGAAGATGAAAGATGACCTTTGTCAAAAGGTATAAAAATGTAAGGGGAGCACAAAAATATTAAAAGGTGTTCGTAGTCATTCAGTTAAGGGGAAATTTGCAGTTGGTTTGAAATGAGAAAATATATGCATATTTTATCAAGAGAGAAAAGAAGAAAATTAAAGTTTATTTAATTCCAAGTTGCATACAAAAGTTCTTTGAATAATCCCATATAAAGGGAAACTATGATCACATTTTAGCGCATCATTAAATTTTTATTTTCACAGTGAAGAGTAACTGATTGATCTTGGATTTAAAGAATCAAGAACAAAGTTAGGCTCTAATTGTATCATTTAATAGTAACTAATTAAAAACTATTTCTCCCTCTAAGACTGTTGTGAAAGGACTGTAAAAGTTTTTGTGTTGCTTACTGTTCTCTGGTTGGTCATCTATTTTCAGGCCTGAAATAAAGAAATATGACCTTAGATAATTCTTTATGGAAAACAAGTGGAAGAAAAACGTCACTTCGCAGACTATACTTCTAGAAGTATTGTATTAAGCTGCTGACTCTAAATGGTTGATTCTTCAGGTCACTAGTAAGAGGTGGAGCACTAGAAATGTGGTGTCTTTAAGCAACACGTTCATCTCCTGCCAAAACATGTACCCCCACCCAAACTTCCATATTCTGTTTCTGTTTCATCTATTTTCCTTTCGAAACCATGGTGCACATGGGCAAGGGCTACCTGGCATGACCCTAGATGGGCAAGATTATCTAACAGAGCTAACTGGGTTAGAAGAGAACAGTAACTCCTTCCCTCTGTTTTGCAAGCACTGCCTTTCAGAAAGAGTATTTACATGTAGTTGATTCTAGAGAAAGGACGCTAAGCAGAAACTACACTTATACACTGCCCTGTTTGCCCTGAAATTCACTCCATTTTTCAAGAAATAGAGAACATAAAAGTTTTCAACAATCCCTTCTACCTGAATAAATATTCCCTTAGAGCAAAGGCATTTGAAATTGATCTGAGCATCATAATGGTTCTCCATACACATTCAAATGCTAGCAAAGCATTTCCCTTCTTAGTCAAGTTGATATAATAGTATTTAGCTTTTTGTGGTACTAGGAAGTAGACCCTTGATTGGCTTCACTGTGGGCCCTATTAAAAATTTTTATAAACTGTATATTTTATTTTTAAATATTATTATTAGGGATTTTATGATGCTTTGCAAGATTACAATAAGGGTATAGTTTCACACATTATTCACTACCAGAGTTTTGTGACCCTTCCAACCATCTTACTTCTTGCAAAGTCTGAGAGACAGTTTGTTGATCTTTATTTTGTAAGTCCTTGTAAGGTATACCTGTATTCTACATGGGTGAAACCATCTGGTAATTGTCTTTCATTTCTTTGCTTATTTCACTAAATATAATCACTTCCAGTTCCATCTATTTCGTTCCAAAAGATATAGTATCATTCTTTTATAATTGTAGAGCTGTGTTCCATTGACTATATATCCCATAACTTCTTTTTCTCCCTCTATTTATGTTAGTGACTTTATAGTGATTTACAAAATTATAAGATAATAGGGATATAATTCAACATTATTCCCACCACCAGAGTTCTGTGCCTCCATCCTCCTCTACTGGAAACTGCCATAGTTCTCCCAAGATCATAGATATGGGCTCAATATATCACATTTTTATTTATTTCCATGGCCCTGCCTTCACTTCCTTTCTTGGTTACTACTACACCTATTACTACTTCTTTTTTCCTCTTCCATCTTAGATAGAAGAAACAGTGTCTGACTTCCACTGGTGTTTTTCAGATTCTCTTCCCACTTAGTGATGATATAAAAGAAGAAGAAGAAGAAGAAGAAGAAGAAGAAGAAGAAGGAGGAGGAGGAGGAGGAGGAGGAGGAGGAGGAGGAGGAGGAGGAGGAGGAGGAGGAGGAGGAGGAGGAGGAGGAGGAGGAGGGGAAGAAGGAGGAGGAGGAGGAGAAGAAAAAGAAGAGAAGAAGAAAAGAAGAGGAGGAAGAAGGAGAAGAAGAAGAAGGAGGAGGAGAAAAAGAAGAAGGAGGAGGAGGAGAAGAAGAAGAAGAATCATCCTGGTAACAATTGGTTAGGGTCCTGGTGGAATTGGGGTCAGAGTCTTCTGGTCATCTTCCCCTAACATTCTCCCCTCTGAAAGTATGGACCATAAATCTTCTGGGGGTTCAGAAGGAAGGAAGGGGTTCTGTCTTCTGTGGTTGCTTCTCTACTGGATATGGGCATTGGCTTGTTGATCATACCCCTAGCCTGTTTATCTTTCCCTAGTGGAGTAGGGCTCTGGAAAAGAGAAATTCTGGTACATGCCTAGGAAGGTCAGGATGGAATTGTAGTAGCATCTGCAACTTATTGGCTGAAAGGCAGTAAGATATAAAGCAGGAAAAATGTTTAATGTAACAAGAACAAAAGAGCAGAGGTAGAGTGAATGAAAAGAGGGACCCTAGGGCAGAAAGAAGCTAGTATATTTATTTTGGGAATATTCCTGGGAGCCCAAGACTTTAGTAGTCTTGGCTTGACCTTGATAGCTAACATGGAGGTAGACTAGAAATATTGTCTGGGGTTATAGTGTCAGAGTAGAGAACAGAATTTGAAAGCCTTATCCCCCAGCTCCCCACCTGCAGGGGGGTTGCTTCACAAGCAGTGAAGCAGATCTGCAGGTATCTTTCTCTCCTCCTCTCTACCTTCTCCCTCCTCTCTTAATTGCTTTCTGTCCTATCCAATAAAAAGTGGCCACCAGGAGCAGTGGATATGTAGTGCTGGCACCAAGCTCCAGCGATAACCCTGGAGGCAAAAAAAAAAAAAAAGAATTTAGTGCAGAGAGTAGCTTCCCCCATATACATACATACATATATATATAATTAACTGTTTGTTCCATCAATATGACTCAGGGCCCAAGAATATTCATATTTAGCACAAGAACCAATATAACCTTCAAGCCCCTGTTAGTCTGAGCACACAGCCTATGGTCAAAGCATTCTAGCTAGCCTGCACACATTATAGGACCTGTCTTCCTCAAGCGGCAGAGTGGGATGACCCAGGCTCCTTTTGGAGAGTCGATCAGTCTTACCATTGCTAGACTATAGTGAGCATAATGTCCTAAAGACATACACAAAATAGCTAATGATGACATAGAGAGATGGAGGGGCGAGCGGTAGTTTAGCAGATTAAGTGCACATGGTGCGAAGTGCAAGATCAGGCACAAAGATCACAGTTCGAGCCCGCGGCTCCCCACCTGCGGGGTGGTTGCTTCACAGGCGGTGAAGCAAATCTGCAAGTGTCTATCTTTCTCTCCCCCTCCTCTGTCTTCCACTCCTCTCTCCATTTCTCTCTGAAATATTGTTATTTAAGCAAGAGCATAAATAACAATAATAACAACAAGGACCCAAAAAAAGGGGGGGGGAATGGCATCCAGAAGCAATATATTGGATTTTAGAGCTCTTCCTGGACAAAAGATCTGGTATGTCTCAGACAGGATGGGAGTCTACAAGATATATATGTATTTTAACTTATAAAATGGAAATACTGACAAGACTATATGCTGAGAGGGGTACAACTCCATACAATTGCCACTACCAGAACTCTGTATCCCATCCCCTCCTTTGACAGCTTTCCTATTTTTTATCCCTCTGGGAGTATGGACCCAGGGACCATTATGGCGTGCAGAAGGTAGAAGGTCTGGCTTCTGTAATTGCTTCCCCGATGAACATGGGTGCTGACAAGTCGATCCATACTCCCAGTCTGCCTCTCTCTTTCTCTAGTGGGTCAGGGATCTGGGGAAACAGACTCCAGGACACATTGGTGGGGTCGTCTGCCCAGGGAAGTCAGGCTGGCATCATGGTAGCATCTGGAACCTCGAGGCTGGAAAATAAGATATATTTAAAAATAAAAAGTCTGGGGTTGGGGGGTTCAGGTCCTGGAACAGGATGGCAGAGGAGGACCTAGAGGTGGTTGAATTGTTATGTGGAAAACTGAAAAATGTTACACATGTAAAAACTACTGTATTTTACTGTTGACTATAGACCACTGATCCTCCCAATAAAGAAAAAAGAACACAGGTTACCACAAAAAAAAGAGATTTTTTCTTTTAATAAAAGGAAAATGAAGTTAAGGATTTACAGATACATTAATGTTTTAAACCTTGCACGACTAGCTAAAGAAAGGATTCAGTTGCCAAAAGCAGATTTGATCCAAATTACCTCTGAGGTTTATTCTAACTTTGATGTTCTTTGAACAATATATTGAGATTAAGATCTCTATATCAATAAATATCCATTTTTCTAAGTACTATTAACCTCCAATTATTGGATATTAATACAAATAAATTTCCCTTCACTTCCCCAAGCTACTGGGATACTTAATTGTAGATGTTACCTCAAAAACAAAGTACTCAGAATGAAGCTCCAAACCTCTTGTTCTGCTGGAGATAAAATTCTCCCCATCTGGGCATAGCTAAGGAGTGATGGTTACGGACCAGAAAGCCTCAAGGGCAGGTTACTAGAGTGTTCAAAAGAAGAGCAAAATCTATAACTTAGTATAGCTATGTAGACAAAAGAAGCCTCATATCCACTTTATTATAGAAGAAATAACCCACCACCACCACCACCCCCCAAAAAGGGAAGAAATGGAACATTCCTGCTTTGGAGAAAAACTTGAGGGTCCTGACTCTGTGCCTTTATACATTGAACTGTGATCAACAACTTGTAAAACATTTATGAAGATTTAGAACTTACAAAGACTCTGGGATATACTTTCATTTTTAACCAATACAAACACACAATAGAAATCCATATGCAAAAAGAGGACCTTCGGGAGTCGCAGTAGCGCAGCGGGTTAAGCGCACGTGGCACAAAGCGCAAGGACCGGCACAAGGTCCCCGGGTTCCAGCTCCCGGCTCCCCACCTGCAGGGGAGTCACTTCACAACCGGTGAAGCAGGTCTGCAGGTGTCTTTCTCTCCCCCGCTCTGTCTTCCCCTCCTCTCTCCATTTCTCTCTGTCCTATCTAACAAGGACGACATCAATAACTACAACAGTGAAAAACAACAAGGCAACAAAAGGGAATATAAATAAATAAATATAAAAAAATTTTTAAAAGAGGACCTTTGTGTACATTTATCAATGTATTTTTTTGGACTTTTTTTTTTAATACTTTTTTTTTAGTATTTTATTTATTTATTCCCTTTTGTTGCCCTTGTTGTTTTATTATTGTAGTTATTATTGTTGTTGTCGTTGTTGGATAGGACAGAGAGAAATGGAGAGAGGAGGGGAAGACAGAGAGGAGGAGAGAAAGATAGACACCTGCAGACCTGCTTCACCGCTTGTGAAGCGACTCCCCTGCAGGTGGGGAGCCGGGTTCGAACCGGGATCCTTATGCCGGTCCTTGTGCTTTGCGCCACCTGCGCTTAACCCGCTGCGCTACAGCCCGACTCCCTATCAATGTATTTTTTAACCCCAAAAGGAATGCTGATTTGTACAGTTGTCAAATATGTTTGTTTCCCCTTGCAAACCACGTTTGTATAATGCCAAGCAAGTTCCTTTAGAAGAATCAGAAGGACAGAGTCAGTTATTAGAAAAAAAATAAATAAATAACGAAAGAAACCTAAAAAGAAAAAGTGGCTGCTGATAGTGACAACTCAAGAACAAAATAAAGAAGAACAAATAAAGAAGATGGAGCACACAGCAGTGAAGAATATCAACTGAGGGGTCAAGAGTTACAATTCTCAAGGACCTAGGTTCAAGCCTCCAGTCCTTGCCTGAAGGAGGAAAGCTTTACAAATGGTAACGCAGTGCTGCAGGTGTCTCTGTGTCTCCCTATCTCCCCTTTTCTTTTTATTCCTGCCTGTCTCTATCCAATCAATAAATAAAGATAATAATAAATAAATTTTAAAAGAGAATATCAACTGAAAGGGAACCTGGTTGATTTGGAGCAAATGACTTATCTAAAAACTAACTGAAAATGATTTTTTTTTAAAGCAGAGCACTGCTTGGCACTGGCTTATGGTGGTGCGGGGGATTAAACCAGGGACTTTGCAGCCTCAGGCATGAGATTCTCTTTGTATAACCATTATGCTATCTATCCTCCACCCATGAAATTATTTCCATCTTTCATTTTAATCCCATGTTATGCTTCTTAAGAGGTATTTGCTTCATCTGATGTAACATCTGTGGCAAATGGCAAAAGCACAAATGTATTTTGTATCTTAAAACAATTATATGCTTTTGTTATTGATAAAATTGGGGGGCAAAGAACATTGTTTGGGCATAAGAAAGGATTCTTTAAATGCTGGAAGATATAGTAAACTTTCATATGATAGTTTTTCTCTTGGATTTAAAACAGTAATAATACGTTGCTGACAGACTAATTATAAATGTTTTATATATCTTGTGCACGTGTACTCTTCTCTAAACCAATTTAATTCCCATTACTGCTAATCTTGTTAATGCTCATCCAGAGATGAAAAGGGTACCCTTAATAAACTATAGATTTAAGCTACTTAAATAGAGAACAGAAAAAAGAAGACAAAAGAAGGCATAAAAAAACCCCACTATATTAACCACATCAGTATATCTTAAGAGTATTTTCAAAAATCAATGAATGTTATATTTAATTGGTATGAATAAAAATGGGAAAAAACAAACTGACAATGTGTGTTGGTTCTACACCTATGAAAAACAAAGGCATTTTAAATGAATTGCTGATTTATTTTCAGTATTAGTTCCAAGGTTAGAAATGAAACATTATAAAAATTAAACAGTGATAAACTAGTATAGTCATGGGCCCTTTGGAATATAACTAAAATAGGCCTACTAACTATCTACAAAACAGAGACCCCCCCAAATCTTCATCTGCAATATTCTAGCCTTTAGGCTCATGATTACTCAACAATGTGTTTGGCTTTATATGTTAACTCTCTTTTCAGCCACCAGGTTCCAGGTGCTAACATGATGCCAATTGGACTTCCTTGGGCAGACAATCCCACCAATGTTTCCCGGAGCCCCACTTCCACAGAGCCCCACCCCACTAGGGAAAGAGAGACAGGCTGTGAGTATGGATCCACCTGCCAACACTCATGTTCAGCAGGGAAGCAATTACAGAAGTCAGACCTTCCTCCTTCTGCACCCCATAATGACCCTGGGTCCATACTCCTAGAGGGATAAAGAATAGAAAAGCTATCAGGGGAGGGGATGGGAAACAGAGTTCTGGTGGTAGGAATTGTGTGGAGTTGTATCCCTCTTATCTTATAGTTTTTGTCAGTGTTTCCTTTTATAAATAAAAATTTTAAAAAAGAGAGAAGTGAGAGAGAACCATGATTCTGCTGAGAGAGGGCAGATGTCATTTAGCATGCTTGCTATCAGAGGGAAGAAGACAGAAAAAAAAATTCTTTGCTTAAAAGAAAAAAAAAGTTTCACACTTGTAATTTTTGAAGTGGATTTTCTTTAAAAAAAAAAAAAAACTGAAACAGTAAGTGAATTAGGCTCCGACCACATTGTGACCTGTTTCTAGTTAACTGCTCATCTTGTGCTTACTACTCTGTACCCTTAACCAGGTGCACCATCACCCGACCTTCCAGATAAACGATTTCACGGGTCCCTAAGACTAGTTTGTAAAAGATGTACTGAGATGTGTGTGTTTTTCCTGAGCATTTGCAACTCCTGTGATTGAGTGCATCAAGTTCACCTGGAGCTGAGAAAGTAGTAGGATCTGCCCCTCTTAGAGCATCTCCTCGCTAGCTACCCAGTACTAAAAGTGCAGCTGGCCTATTTTCCATTCTCCTTGGAAGTGGCATAAGACAGGGAGGGAGAGGTAGAGAATGGGGTTTGATCTAGAGTCCACCATCTCACTTTAGATAGGCTATCTAACACCTCTGAGACTCAGTTTCCTTTTATGTAACATGAGAACCATAATCTATACACCACATTGTCTTGTAAGGATGGGGGGAAAAAAAAGGTATTTTATTTGAAAGCACAGCAATGAAGTAGTAAACACACATACATTGTTATTAATAGGGAAATGGTTTTCAGAAAAAGTGCACAAAGGGAAAAAATTAAAAAAGGTAGGCAGACATCAACTTTTGTCTGTAAGGAGATTTACTCTCAGGGTTTAAAGTTTTAATGACAATTGATATTCATACTTTGTATACAGAAGACATACCGTTAAAAATGAAAGAATTTAGATTAGTGAAATCCCCCCTCCTTTTTTTTTTCTCCAAATGTTTGATGTCGGTGTGTGAAGGCGAGAATAATCTCTACATTCATTGAAAAAAAAATACTGAGGACAAATAGTTTCAGAGCAAATATTAAACTGCCTTTCTTCTACCGATTGATAAAAAAATATATTATATTTCGATAATTTTTATTTATTTATTTTAAATTATATTGTTATCCATCCCAGCCAAAGTCATGCCCGGTCATCTGGTAGAACTTCAAGTTGAAAGGCCGGTAGAAGTCGCGCAGTCTCTGCACCACCTCTCGGTCGATCTCGGGGTGGGTCCTGCCCTTGGTCTTGCCCAGGCAGTGGGGTTTGCTGCTGCCCTCGGCCTTCTTCAGGCAGGGGAAGCCCTTGGTCTTGTTGAAGTAGAAGTGCTTGTCGGTGATGATCCTCTTGAGGCCCAGGAAGTCCTGCACGCGGCCCAGCTCGCCGGCCGGGTCGCTGATGAGCCGCTCGCCGCTCACGAAGAGCATCTGGCCGAGCGGGAAGTGGCGCAGCCAGTGCTCCAGGTGCTTGGCGTAGATGCCGATCTGGATGGCGCTCCACGACGTGTCGATGAGGCCCGTAGTTCTGTTTTTGAACGTCAAGCTCTCAAAGGTGGGGATGTCGGGCCGCTTGGAGAGCGTCTGCGTGTAGTCCGAGATGGCCCTGGTCACCGGGTCGCGCACCACCACGATGAGCTTGGTGTCCTTGGACATGGCGGAGATGCGGGCAGGTGCCTCCCGGGTGACAAAGTAACTGGGCGTCTTCTCCATGGTGATCTGCCCCTCCAGGGTCCTGGGCATCAGCTCCCTGGGGAGAGAGAACAGAGGCTTCATCAGTGAGCATGGATAAAACTCAAAAACAAACAAAACAACAACAACAGCAAAACAGTTAAGTGAGATAAGTTAGAAAAAATAGCTGAGTAAGTTGTGGTCTATATACACAATGGAATACTACTCAGCTATATATATATATATATATACTACTATCAACCCACAACACTGTAAGACAATTAATCAATAGTTTAGGTAAATTAGAAGATTGTAATCAACATGATTACACTGCTAGGAAAAGGTATTAAAATGCTTTGAGGGAGTCAGGTGAAGCGGGTTAAGCGCAGATGGCGCAAAGCACAAGGACTGTGCTTAAGGAACCCAGTTTGAGCCCCCGCTCCCCACCTGCAGGGGAGTCACTTCACAGGTGGTGAAGCAGGTCTGTAAATGTCTATCTTTCTCTCCCCCTCTCTGTCTTTGCCTCCTCTCTCCATTTTTCTCTGTCCTATCCAATAATAACAATAATGACAACAATAAAGGCAACAGCAAGGGCAAGAAAATGGGAAAAAATGGCCTCCAAGAGAAATGAATTCATAGTGCAGGCACCAAGCCCCAGCAATAACCCTGGAGGCAAAAAAAAAAAGTACCTTCAACCCCCTACTTTAGTTTTCTTATAAACAAAACAATTATATTTAACATAACACATAATGCAAAATAGCCAGGAAGTGTGCACCCGGTTTAAATGCACATAGTAGGAAGCACAAGGATCCCGGTTCAAGTCCCCAGCTCCCCACTTGCAGGGCTGTCGCTTCATAAGCAGTGAGGCAGGTCTGGAAGTATCTGTCTTTCTCTCTCCTTCTCTGTCTTCCCTTGCCCTCTAATTTTTCTCTGTCCTACACAATGAAATAGAAAAAAATAGCCGCTAGGAGGAGTGGACTCGTAGTGCCCGCACTGAGCCCAGTGATAAAACTGGAGGCAGGGGCCGGGTGGTGACGCACCTGGCTGAGCGCACATGTTACAGTGCACAAGGACCCAGGTTTGAGCCCCCAGTCCCCACCTACCGGGGGAAAGGTTTGCAAGTGGTGAAGCAGGTGTCTATCTCTTCTTTCCATCTCGATTTCTTGCTGTCTCTATCCGATAAATAAAGATACTAAAAGACTTCAAAAAAAAAAAACTGGAGGCAAAAAATGACTTATTACTATTTTAAACATTAATTTGCTTACTTTATATAAGGGAGACAGAGAGGAAACTGCAGTAACATATGCTGGGCCAGGGGTCAAATCCACATGCAATCCTTGTGCTCTATTCATTGAGTCACCTTGACCATTAAATATGCCATTTAATTGAAATACATTTGTATATTCTCTATATTAAGGTGAAGGTACTATTTTATTTCAGGTTTTAGAAAGAGCAAGGGTTACTCAAATCAATATGAGAATTTATAGTCCTCTAACGATATATTACAATGATCTATTTGACTCTTTGATCATCTACAGATAAGAATCAACTGCTAATCTTGTATTGGAATCACTTTTATTCTTGGAATAAACCTCATTTCATATTTGTATATCATCCTTTTACTAGGGTCCGATATTTGACTTGTTATTTTTGTTGAGTATTTTTAAACAATTTTTTAAATTTTATTTATCAGATAGAGACAGACAGAAATGGAGAGGGGAAGGAGAGATGGAGTGGGAAAGAGACAGAGAGACACCTGTAGCCCTGCTTCACACTCATGAAGCTTTCCCCCTGCAGGTGGGGACCAGGGGTTTGAACCTGCGTCTTCACACACTGTAACTTGTGTGCTTAACCAGGTGTGCCACCACCTGGCCCCTTTTGGTCTGGATTTTTAATGCATATTTATTAATGAGATCTTCCTGTTGTTGTTGTTTTTTTTTAAAAAAAACTTTATTTATTTATTTATTGGATAGAGACAACCAGAAATCAAGAGGGAAGGGGGTGATCGAGAAGGAGAGAGACAGAGAGACACCTCAACACTGCTTCACTACTTGTGAATATCTCCCCCTGCACGTGGGGACCGGGGGCTCGAACCTGGGTCCTTGCGCACTGTAACATGTGTGCTCAACCAGGTGCGCCACCACCTAGCCCCCTTCCTGTTGTTTTTCATCCTTTCAGAAGTTTAATCAATTGTTATATATACTATTTCACAGTTATGAGTTAAGAAATTTTCACATTTCTCTCTATCCTAAAGAAGTTGAAGTACCAAAATCGTTTCTTTATTTCTTCAAAATTTAGTGTATGTTACTTATACATCTATGAACACAGATACTTAATCAGGGTCATTACTGGGACTGGATGCCTATGAATCCTTTGCTCCCGGCAGTCATTATTTAAAATATATATTATAAAGCAGATAGAAATTGAGAGAGGAGGAGATAGAGAGGGAGACAGAAAGACAGAAAGACACCTGAAGGCCTGCTTCATGGCTCCTGAGGCCTTCTCCCCCCCCAACAAGTTCGGGAGTGGGAGCTGGAACCCAGGTTTTATGGCATGATAATGTTGCTCTCAGCTGGGTGTACACCATCCAGCCCCAGAACTATAATCTCTACATATCCTTTTAATTTCTTCTACAGCCGTTATTATCCTGTAACAGCATGCCTCCTGTTAGTTTTGTCAACATTTTTCTAAAAATCAGTTGGCAGAGTAAGTGAAGTTATATCATCATTCTCAACCGTAATTTGCATTGCATTTTATTTATTTACTTTTTTTCCCTTGTCATTTTTGGAGCTGGACTCAAAAGTCACCTCCTCCCTTCTAGCAATCCCTCACCCCAGCACCTGTGTGTTGGAGGCCGGATTTGAACCTGGGTGATGTGGATGGGAAAGCTGATACCTTCCCAGGTGAGTTTTATTGCTGGTTCACGTTTTAGTTTTTTTTTTTTTTTGGAAGCCTCCCACTTCATTCTTTTTCTAGTTGTTCCTATAATTTATGTAACTGAATACTTAGTGAATTTATTTTCTGCTTCCTTCTTTTTTTCTGTTGTTTGTTTGTTTGTTTTGTTTTTGTCAGAGGTGAACTCAGGGTTACAAGTAGTCAGTCACATGCTGAGTCATCTCCCAGGGATCTAGTCTTTCTTTTCTTCCTTCCTCTACCTCTCATATCCTTTCTCTCTTTACTCTTTCTCATGCTTCTTCTGTTTTTGTTTTGTGTTGTTTGGTGTTTTTCCCTGCCTGGGCTTCATTGGTCTCTGTGCCTGTGCTATTCTACTCCAGGTGGATTTATTTATTTATTCCTTCCTTCCTCCCTTCCTTCCTTCCTTTCTTTCTTTCTTTTTCTTCCTTTCTTTCATTCATTCTTTCTTTCTTTTTCTTTCTTCCTTTCTTTCATTCTTTCTTTTCAGATAGAGACAGAGAGGCAGAGCGGGAGGTACCAGTACCATTCTCTCTCTGCTAAACCTTCCCTTTTCCATAATGCTTTCCTGTGGTAGGTCCAAGCTGAAGCTCAGTTCCTTGAACATGTCAAGCATGACTCCTGTTTTATTTTTTAAAAGGTAATCTATATATTAAAAGAAACAATAAAAAAACCTGTCCTTTGTTAATGACAGTGAGTGAAACAGAGCAAGAGAGAAGATAGGCCCTGTTCCAATATCAGTGGCATCTTGCTTCTCTCTCTCCCCCTCTCTTCTCCTGTTGTTTGAGCTTGTGCTAGCACTATGAATCCACTGCTTCTAGCAGCCATTTTTTCATTCTTTTCCCGCATTCTTTCCTTCCTTCCTCCCTTCCTTTCCTTTCCTTCTCTCTTTCCCTTCCTTCCCTCCGTTCCTTTCCCTTCCCTCCCTCCTTCCTTCCTTCCTTCCTTCCTTCCTTCCTTCCTTCCTTCCTTCCTTCCTTCCTTTTCTATTTTATTCAATAGGCCAGAGAGAAATTGAGAGTTGAGAGGAGAGGGGAAATAGATAGATAGATAGATAGATAGATAGATAGATAGATAGAGATAAACACCTGCAGACCTGCTTCACCACTTGTGAAGCCTCTCCCCTGCAGTGGCAGGAAGCAGGGGCTCAAACCCGGGGTCATGCACATAGTGCTGTGTGTGCCTAATGAGGTGCACCATCGCCTGCCCCCTGCATTCTACACTTCTGCCTTTGTTGCCCCCATGTAATGGCAGGGATCAAGCTCAAGAACCCACAAACGGGAGCAGACGATTTACCACTGTGCCACCTCCCTTCCTGGCCCAAGTTCATCCATCTTTAATTTTCTCTCAAGTTAAAATGACATTTTTAAGGAGGTTGGGCGGTAGCGCAGCGGGTTAAGCGCATGTGGCACAAAGCACAACGACTGGCATAAGGATCCCGCTTCCAGCCCCTGGCTCCCCACCTGCAGGGGAGTCGCTTCACAAGTGGTGAAGCAGGTCTGTAGGTGTCTGTCTTTCTCTCCCCCTCTCTGTCTTCCCCTCTTCTCTCCATTTCTCTCTGTCCTACCCAACAATGACATCAATAACAACAATAACGACAACAATAATTATAAAAACAAGGGCAACAAAAGGGAAAATAAAGTTTTTTTTAAAACATGACACTTTGAGCTTACTATTTTGTCTTTAAGTATAGACTAGGTAAAATTTCAAAAGTTTTGACATGTACAAATTTGTCATGTTCACAACCTCATAAATACTTAAGAGATTTAATTTTGTGGCTTTAATTTCCTATTCTGGTTCAGCTATTACTTAGACTTTCTTTTCTTTTTTATTTTCAATTCTAATTGCTGATTTTCTCTATTTTGGAAAGTAAGTATATTAATGTGTAGCTTGTCTGTATAAAGTACATTGTTTGCCTTTGTTAACTTCTTAGTATTTGTCCCACCTCCACTATTGCTAACTATATGTAATGTGAAAATTTAAAAAAAAAAAGTACAGAGAATTGTTACAACATACAGCCCCTTAAATAGCTGAAGTAATAAGGAGCATTAGTTGATTTCTTTTCTTTTTTTTTTTTTTTTTTTTTTGCCTCCAGGGTTATCATTTTTTGCCTCGCTTTTCCACACAACAATACAATCCCCACTAGGTCCTCTGCCATCCTGTTCCAGGACCTTAACAACCGTCACCCCTCACCCCCACCCACTCACCCCAGAGTCCTTTACTTTGGTGCAAAACATCAACTCCAGTAGAAATTCTGCTTAGTATTTTTTCTTCTGATCTTGTTTTTCAATGTCTGCCTGTCAATGAGATCACCCCATATTCATTCTTCTGTTTCTGACATTTCACTTAATATGATTTCTTCAAGCTCCATCCAAGATGGGCTGAAAATGGCAAAATCACCATTTTTACGCTGAAAATATCCAATAGTTCTAGTTTATCTCTTCAGTTAGCTCTTTCGTTTCATTATTGATTTTCTGCGTGGATGATCTGTCAAGTTGAGAGAGTGGGGTGTTGAAGTCCCCTACTATGACTGTGTTGCTGTTAATACATTGCTGTAGCTCTTTCAGTAGATTTTTGATGTATTTAGTTGGCCTCTCCTTGGGTGCATAGATTTTGATAATCATTAAATCCTCTTGATTGATTGATTGATTGATTGATCCTCTGAGCACTAAGTGATGTCCATCCCTATCTTTTTAAAATGTTATTTATTTTAAGGTCTATCATGTCAGATATGAGCATAACTGTTCCTTCCATTGTTTGTGTGTGTGTGTGTGTGTGTGTGTGTGTGTTCCACTGGCTTATATGGTACTTTTCCACCCTTTCACTTTGAGTCTGTGTTTGTCTTGTTGAGTTAAATAGGATGCCTGCAGACTACATATGTTTGGGGTGTGTTTTCTGATCCATCTTCCTACTCTGTACCTTTTAATAGGTGAATTCAGGCCATTAACATTTAGTGATAGTATAGATTGAAGATATTTTACTGCCACTATTGTAGATTTTTAGAGTGTTCTGATATATGGCATGTTTATGGTGGTCTGATTATTTACAGGAGACCTTTCAGAACTTCTTGCAGGGCAGGCTTGGTGATAGTTGACTCCTTCAGCTGTTGCTTATCTGAGAAAGTATTTATGCCTCCATCTAATCTGAATGGCAGTCCAGCAGAATATAGTAGTCTTGGTGGAAAGCCTTTCTCATTTAGTACTCAATAGGTATCTTGCCATTCTCTTTTGGCCTTTAGTGTTTGTGTGGAGAAATATGCTACTAATTTTATGGTTTTCCACTGTAAATGACTCTTGGTTTTTCTCTTGCAGCCTTCAGGATCTTTTCTTTGTCCTTATTCCTTTTCATTCTAAATATGGTGTGTCTTTAATTCTGGGTTAATTCTGTTTGGGACCCTTTGGGCTTCTTGAACCTTTATGTCTTTTATGTTGTCTAGACTGGGGAAGTTCACAGCTATTATGTCCTATAGAATTCTTTCTTCCCCTCCCTCTTTTCTTCCTCTGGTAAGCCTATAATGCATAGATTATTTCTTTTGAAGTATTCCATATGTCTCTGTTGTTTTTCAGTATCTCTTAATCTCTTTTTGAGATCTCTTACTTCTTTCTTAGTTTTCTATAATTTGTCTTCAATTTTACTAATTGTTTTCAGCCTCAGTTATTCTATTCTTTCTCCTGTGGTTTTCTGTAGCTCAGCTTTTTTGTTACCCTGTTCTGATACTGTATTAGCTTACTCAGCTAGTTGTGTTCTTAGCTCAGCTATTTTGTTACCCTGTTCTGATACTGTATTAGCTTACTCAGTTAGTTGTGCTCTTAGCTCAGCGATTTCAGCCTTCACCTCTCTAATTACCTTGACATAGCTAATGCTTTCTTTCAGAGTCTTATTTGTTGTTTCTGCATTTCTAATGACAAATATTTTAAACTCTTTCCTCACTCCTGTGACTAATTCCTCAACTAGAATTTGGATGTTGACCTCATTCTTCTGTGCTTTTAGCTTTGGTGGGGGGATTTTAGTTGGACTTTTGTCCTGGTTCATTTCTCCTATGTTTCTCCATGGTTTAACCATTTAATAATAGTGTGTTTTGAGGTCCTTCTCTCATTACTTTTCAGTCCATTGATCACTCTTGCCTGGATTGACTTGTGTCTAAGTAAGGTACTTAAAGAGTTCACAGTTGTGGAAACTAACAGCTGTTTCAATGTTATCTCAATCCCTGAGTTGAAGCACAGTGACTGGTAAAGCCTCTTTTGTTCTTTATCTTCCCTGTAGGTTATGGTAGCCTGAGGGCACATTACCTGTTCCCAAAGTAGTCCCAGTTTCATGTTGTTGCAGTCTCAGGTGATATTTGATATTACTTGTTCTTTAGAGAAGTTTCTCAACTGGATAGATCTGGAGGTCTGGGCAGAGTTGTGGTCTCTGGATGCTCTCTTGATTTGGTGGATTCCCAAAGTAAGTTCTAGTCCTGTCTTTTGTTGTTGTCATTATAGTTATTGCTGTTGTTGTTGGATAGGACAGAGAGAAATCGAGAGAGGAGGGGAAGACAGATAGAGAGAAAGTCAGACACCTGCAGACCTGCTTCACTGCTTGTGAGTGACCCCCTTCAGGTGAGGAGACAGGTGCTCAAACTGGGATCCTTAAAATGGTCTGTGTGCTTTGTGCCATGTGCGATTAAACCACTGCAACTGCCCACCCCCTGTATTAGTTCATTTCTAAAAGTACAGCATTATGTGACTTCTAGTTTCTCTACCTAATGTTTTGAGCAGAATAGAGATAATGTACTTCACGTGGAAGCTACTGGTTGGTAATCTCAGCTTTCATCCTTTCCTGTCTCTGGGGAAATGCAGATTTCAAACAGCCTTTCAGCAGATCAGATATTTAAGCTGGAGCTTGTTCCAAGGCCAAAGAAAATACTACTAATATCTTTGGAAAAAAAAAAAAAACACTGCTAAGATCATTTTAGCAGATAAAGAAAAGAACTGTCCAAATAGGAGTAGTTTAAAGAGGAAACTGTTGAAATAGAATTTCACAAGGAAAACACTGTCATCTATTTATTGGTGAGTGAAGTGAACTGATTCAGTATGAAGAGAGAAGGGAGAGCTGGAGCTCATTATGAATTGTCTGCAAGCCACTTTTTACAAAAGAAGTAAAAGATATCTTATTTTCATTTATTTATTTTTTTTGTCACCAGGGCTATCGCTGGGGCTCATTGCATGCTTGATCAATCCACCAACTCCTGGAGGACAATATTTCCTTCCTCCATCCCTTTTATTTTACAGGGCAGAGAGAAAATGAGAGAGAAGGCAGAGATCAAGTAGAAGAGAGAAAGACACCTGAAGCACTGTTTCACTACTTGTGAAGCTTCCCCATTGCAGGTGGAGACCAGGAGGCTTGAAACCAGGAACTTGCTTATGGTGATACGTGTGCTCAACCTGGTGCACTACCACTTGGCCCCCAAGAAGAGATATTCCTTTATGTAGCTGTCGCTGTAGAGAACAATTGTTTTGCAATAAGATAACAGGATTCTCTAAGCAACGACCTCTTTTCTAAGTATTTTCATTAATTTTCTTACTGCAATCTGAATCCTAATGATTAAAAAGAGCTCACCTATGTCATTACTGCGCATGTGCATACAGTTTAGAATACTGTATTTCAAAGTCTTTAGGAGAATTACAAATTGTCCTTTCTTACTGAGTTAGACATACATTGTGGCTGTACTTAGAGCCAGATGGACAGGAGAAGAAACATCCAGTTTAATGGATGCTCTGTAGAAATATCACACAGGTGTGGGAGTAGAGACATGTGCACTGAGAAGAAACATGAGGCAGGGGCCAGATAGTAGTGCAGTGGCTTAAGTATACACGGCATGAAGTGTAAGGGCCAACACAGGATCCAAGTTCAAGCCCCCAGCTCCCCACCTGCAAGGGCGGGGTCACTTCACAGGCAGCGAAACAGGTCTGCAGGTGTCTGTTTTTCTCTCCTCCTCTCTGTCTTCCCCTCTTCTCTTGATTTCTCTGTCCTATCCAGCAATAACAACAACAAAATGGGGGAAAAAATGGCCACCAGGAGCAGTGGATTCGTACATAGTTCAGGCACCAAACCACAGCGATAACCCTGGAGGCAAAAAAAGGAGAAGAAACATGAAGTTTACCTGCGGATGAAAACAGCTGTGGTGTGGAATAGATGTTTTATTGAACAATGGGGTAAGGTAAGTCCTAGAGACCCATGATGTTCAGACTCACCATGTAGGCTGTTCCAGCTTCTCTACATAGTGAAAAGGATTTGGAGGCCTTTGCTAGAAGTATGAGATAGGGAAATATGTAGAAACAAAGAAATATTAGAAAATATTTTCACTTTCTTCTGCAAGGATATGAAAGGTATTTCTTTTTCTTTAAATATTTATTTATTCCCTTTTGTTGCCCTTGTTGTTTTATTGTTGTAGTTATTATTGATGTTGTCGTTGTTGGATAGGACAGAGAGAAATGGAGAGAGGAGGGGAAGACAGAGAAGGGGGGGAGAAAGATAGACACCTGCAGACCTGCTTCATCGCCTCTGAATCGACTCCCCTGCAGGTGGGGAACAGGCGGCTTGAACCAGAATCCTTACCCCGGTCCTTGTGCTTTGCACCACATGTGCTTAACCCGCTGCACTACCATCCCACTCCCATGAAAGGTATTTCACAAGCAAACTAAAGAATATGACAAGGTAGGCTGTATACATTTTCACTTTCTCCCCCAGAGAATCCAACAAGAACTTATAACCAAAGGTAGAAACACCCGAAGTGTCCAGTGATGGATGTATGGATAAAAAAATGTGACATTTTATTCACAAAGAGAATTCTGACTCTTGCTACAATATAGAAAAACCTTGAGGACATTATGTTAAAGAAAGCAGATCAGTCACAGCAAAAAAATGCTATAAAATTTCATTATATTAAGTGCCTAGCATTCAGATTCACAGAGGCAAAAAAGGAAAAAAAAAAAAAAAGGTGATCCTCAGAGGCTAGAAGAAAGGAATGGGAGTTGTTAAATGGATATAGAGTTTTAATTTCATAAGATAAGAAGAGATCTGGAGAGTGATTGTTCAACGATGTAAATGGATTATATATTTTGTTATATATATATTATATATGTAATATATATAATATATAACATATATAATTATATATGTTATATATTATAGTTATATATATTATATATATTGTTCAACGATGTAAACGGATTATATATTTTGAAACAGCTATGGGAAATTTTATGTTATGTTTATTTTACCATAGCTTTTGTTTCAACTGCGTGAAATTATTTTGGACTTGTGGTTAATTAGACATTAGAAGTAAACATCAAGGGTACTGACAAATAGCTCACTTGGGTAATGTGTTGTTTCGCCATGCTTCTGACACAGGTTCAAGTTTGGCCCACATTGCATTGAAAGACACCTTGTTACTATGCTCTCTCTTTTTCTCTATTTCTCTCTCTGCTTCTAGGAGGGAAGGAGGGAGGGAGGGAGGGAAGGAGGGAGGAAGGAAGGAAGGAAGGAAGGGTGAGAGAATTTGTCGTTCTACTTTTCTCCAAATAGAAATAAATAATCTGTGAGATTTTTTTCTTTTTTTAAAGTATTTTATTTATTTATTTGTTTGTTTGTTTATATTTTTTAGAGAGATGCAGAGAAAGAAAGACATAGTGAGAAACACTGCTCAGCTCTGACTTCTGGTGGTGCGGGGGATTGAACCTGGGACTTCAGAGCCTCAGGCATGTGTTTCTTTGCATAACCATTATGTTATCTACCCCCCTCCCAAGATTTTTTTCTTTTGCCACCAGGGTTATCACTGGGGATCAGTGACTGCATTACGAATCCACCCCTTCTAGTGGCCACTTTTTTCATTTTGTTGTTGTTGCTACTGTTGTTGGATAGGACAGAGAGAAATCGAGAAAGGAGAGAAAGACAGAGAAAAATATAGACGCCTGCAGAGCTGCTTCACCATTTGTGAAACAACCCCCCTGCAGGTGGAGAGCGGGGGGCTCAAATCTGGATCCTTATGCCAGTCCTTGCACTTCACACCATGTGCATTTAACCAGCTGTGCCCCAACGTGTGAGGTTTTTATGTACTTATCTAAAATAAGAAAATAAGGTATCTTACCCTACATCTAGCTGGGTGATTATAAGCTAGTTTTTCCACTTTTTTAATCTCACCTGGTCAGGTCAGATTTACCTTTCTGAACTTCATTCACCTCACCTGAAAAACCAAACCAAAAATTTAGGAAAATGGGAGTGCAAATGGGATGTCAGGATGGCCACTACAATAGTAAAAGTAACAGTGATGCCTGGTGATAGGAATTAACACCTGCCAGGTTAAGCCTATAGAGCTCAACTTTTATTTTATTTATTTATTTTTAATATTTATTTATTCCCTTTTGTTGCCCTTGTTGTTTTATTGTTGTAGTTATTATCATTGTTGATATTGTTGTCGACGTTGTTGGATAGGACAGAGAGAAATGGAGAGAGGAGGGGAAGACAGAGAGGGAGAGAGAAAGATAGACACCTGCAGACCTGCTTCACCACCTGTGAAGTGACTCCCCTGAAGGTGGAGACCCAGGGGCTAGAACCGGGATCCTTAAGCCAGTCCTTGTGCTTCATGCCACGTGCGCTTAATCCACTGTGCTACTGTCGGACTCCCTGAGCTCAACTTTTAAATGGAGTCCATGTCCTCCCATGCTGTGTGAAGCAGTTGTACTAAGAGGGAAGCTCTCTGCTTCCCTGATTCATGATGCCACCTCTCTCCCTGGAACATCATTTGAGGGCTGCAGAGATACACATAGATATCTAGACTTACCTAAACAGCTCTCTCTGATGTGAAAATTATTAGGACATTCAATTAAATTCACACATCACTTAGAACAGCATATTCTAAATACATGACAGACCGGTCATATAGTTTGTTCTTGTCTGCTCAAGTTCTAAATCAAGTTAGTAGCTTGTGATGGCAGTGGTAAAATGACCATTGATGTTACATTCTAAAATATGGAACAGATGGATAAATATCTCCCAGAAGATAGCATAGCTTTATTAGAAACGCAAAATGGAGAGTAGGAGTGGGAAGCCGGCAGTAGCGCACCAAGGTAAGCGCACATAGTACGAAGCACAAGGACCTGCACAAAAATCCCAGTTCAAGCCCCCGGCTCCCCACCTGCAGGGGGTTTGCTTTGCAAGTGGTGAAGCAGATCTGCAGGTGTCTATCTTTCTCTTTCCCTTCTGTCTTCCCTTCCTCTCAGTTTCTCTCTGTCCTATCCAACAATGACCACATCGGTAACAACAACAATAATAACTATAGCAATAAAACAACTAAGGGCAACAAAAGAAAATAAATTTAAAAAAAAATCAAGAAGGTCTAAAAGAAAGTAGCTCAAGTCACTGATGCCAAGAGAGAACACTAGAGTTATTTCAGGTAAAGGTTCACTTGGAACTCCTTACCCCTTGGAAGCACAGAAAAACTAGGAATTCCATGAGTGGAGTAGTCTCACTGTACTGGACCAGGTAGTGACAAGGAGACTCATTCCTGTACCTAAAACAGCTAAAAGACAAAGCTCAAGGACAGAGATACGTTACAAAGCTCAAGGACCTGCACAAGGATTCGAGCCCCTGGCTCCCCACATGTCGGAGGGTTGGGGGGGTTGCTTCACAAGCGGTAAACAGGTCTGCAGGTGTCTCTCTTTAACTTCCCTTCTCTCTCTTCCCCTCCTCTCTCAATTTCTGTCTGTCCTATCCAATAAAAATAAATAAATAAATACATTAAATGGAAAAAAAAATGGCTGCCAGGTGCAGCAGAGTCATAATGCAGGCACCCAGCCCCAGCAAGAACCCTGGAGGCAAAAATAGAAAAAAGAAAACAGAGGATAGACAGAAACAAAGCAAGTGAACTGAAAAAGCTAATCAGACCTGTAGTTTAGGACTTCAAATATGAGGTTACTAAGAATGGATGGAAGAGAGTCTAAGGGGAGGAGGAGAGGTCCAGAGTTCTGTGATGGAGGGAGATAATGCACTTTTATGGTAGATGAAGTATGATAACATATTTTGAGGAGGTATAAAATTGCACTCTGAGAACATAAAGTCTCTTAAACCAGAATTACCTCTAAAACAATTAATAATCCACAAAGAAAAGGACAATAGTTAGAAATAAGAGTAACAGTATTAGCCAGAATTAAAGGTGAGAAGTCTGCTAAGAATTCTAGGTCAAGTGTCTTAGGAAGAACATGGTAAAGACAGAGCAAATGACAGTTTATTAAGCAATAGACATTTATTTAATTTATTTATTTACTTATTTCTTTTTGTTGCCCTTGTTGTTTTATTGTTGTAGTTATTGATGTCATCGTTGTTGCATAGGACAGAAAGAAATGGAGAGAGGAGGGGGAGACAGAGAGGGGAAGAGAAAGACACTTGCAGTCCTGCTTCACCGCCTGTGAGGTGACTCCCCTGCAAGTGAGGAGCCAGGGGTTCGAACCAGAATCCTCTCGCTGGTTATTGCGTTTGTGCCACCTGCTCTTAACCTGCTGTGCTACCGCCCAACTCCCAGTAACCATTTACTAAGATTTGATGTACTAGGGCCAGGTGGTGGTCAGCTTAGTTAAGTGCACACATTACAATGCACAAGTACCCAGGTTCAAGATCCTGGTCTTCACTTGCGGGTGTCTCACTCTTTCCCTCTCTCTATTCTTCCCCCTCTTAATTCTCTCTGTATGTATCCAGTAATTATAATAATAATAATTTGATATAGCATTTCTTGCATCCCATAACAAATGCAGAAAGTTTAAATTATCAGCGTATTTTTCAAAGATGAGGCAATAGGTTCATAGAAGTAATACACTTTGTCCCCAAGATTCTGTTATGAGTCAAAGATCACACAATGAAAAATGCAAGTCAACTCATTTTTAAAGTATGAGTTCTCTCCACCCATCCAAATACTCAGACAATCTCAACATCAGTGGGACACCATTTTGGTTGAAGTTATTGGTCATCTGTGACTTTCTGCTAACAAATATATGAGCATTAAGTGCATGATTTTCCCACTCATCTCAGGGTGCAAATCATCCAGCCTTGAATGTTGCAAATAGGTAAAAGACAGTTTTCTCAGTAGCATTCTCTTGTGGAGGACGTGCTATAAGGAAAGTCTCTGAGTTCTAATGCAAAAGTAATTCACCTTGAGGAATAAATAAATCTGACCCATGTATATGTGCATTTTCTTAAGTCTGTTCAGCCAAACGAACCATGTGTCTATTTGGGGAAGTCTCTGGCAGCAGAAAATTCTAGGAAAAACAAGCTTGTTTCATAGCCATGAGTAGAAGGGGTTCCTGTGGGTCCCTGAAAGCTTGAGGCTGGAGCTGGGAAGCTGCTTCAAACTCTGCTGTCAGCCTGCTTTCCCACAGGTCAAGCCCCAGTCACATCAATATTTCTTTTCCTGCTGTTGTTTTGTGGGACCCCACTCAAAAATGTGACTTTGTAAGACTAGGAAGAAAAGTTTCTCTAGTTGTTTGAATTGGCTTCTGTGAATGAGGCAAACTTTTGAAGAGTTTTGAACCAGTTCCCACATTGACCGAGTCTAGATGTGCAATTCTCATAATCAAACTGTCATCAGGATAAGTCCAACAGCAAAGTTAAAGGGTGGTACAATTCCCAATGGTAACTGACTTCAAAAATTTTATATGATCACTTGATGAGGTGCCTTGGAGCCAGGCAATGGCACACCGGGTTAAGGGCACAGTATACAAAGCAGCAAAGATCTGGGTTTGATGGGGTCGCTTCACAAGTGGTGAAACAGATCTTCAGACATCTCTCTGTCTCTTCCTCGCTCAATTTCTGTCTGTCCTATCCAGTGGAAAAAAAAATGAAAATGTGGCCTTCAGGAGCAGCTGATTTTTGGTACCAGCACTGAGCCCCCAATGATACTGGAGGAAAAAAACAATGATGGCTTTATGACAAAAGAATAAGGAATCTTTTTTTAAAAAAAAATTATTTATTTATTTTCCCCTTTTTTGCCCTTGTTGCTTTATTATTGTAGATATTATTGTTGTTGATGTCATCATTGTTAGAAAGGACAGAGAGAAATGGAGAGAGGAGGGGAAGACAGAGGGGGAGAGAAAGATAGACACCTGCAGACCAGCTTCACTGCCTGTGAAGCAACTCCCCAGCAGGTGGGGAGCCGGGGACTCGAACCAGGATCCTTACACCGGTCCTTGTGCTTTGTGCCACCTGCGCTTAGCCCGCTGCGCTATGGCCCAACTCCCAGGAATCATTTTTATACAAAACAATCCTGTATTCCTTGGCATCACATGGGTGGATACCTAAGTATTCATTCATTCATTCATTCATTCATTCATTCATTCATTCATTTATTCATTTATTCATTCCTTTCTTTGCCTCCACAGTTATCACTGCTCCTGGGGGCCATTTTTTTCCATTTTATTGGATACGTTGGATAAGACAGAGAAAAATCGAGAGTGACGGGGGAGGAAGAGAGGGAGAAGGACAGACATCTGCAGACCTGCTTCACCGCTTGTGAAACTAGCTGCCTGCAGGTGGGGAGCTGGAGGCTCAAACCAGGATTCTTACTCGGGGTCCTTATGCTTCGCACTATGTACACTTAACCCGTTGTGCTACCGCCCGGCCCAGAAAATTGGCTTTTCTTCAGTCTCTGGTATTTCTAACTATTCAACCAATAATCTAAAAGTGAACGTGGAATTTTATATTAAAGTGGCCCCAGCATAGGGCTAGCACCTCTTCTTTTCTGACTCTGTGGCAGCTGCTGTGTAAAAATAGAAAGCAAACAACAACTACAACAAAACAACTAGTCTCATCTCTGTTCCTGACAAGAGTTTTATAGATGATTAGTTTGAGAGCTGCGCTATCAGTGTTTGTGCTACTGTGTACAGCTACTTCAGGACAGAGTTCTCTCATTAGCTTGGAATTATCAGGTTTTTGCATATGTGTCGGTAGAAATAAGGGAAGAAACACACTTGTTTCTCTCTCTCTCTCTCTCTCTCTCTCTCTCTCTCTCTCTCTCTCTCCCTCTCTCTCTCTCTCTTTTCCCTTGCCTGGAAATCAACAAATTAAGGAAAGTAGAGAAAGCTGAAAGGAAAAATATGTTAAGGGCATGTTGAGGTTATATATGAAATTTTAGGAAGTTTCCTTGGTATATTTATAATAAGGTGTGTGTGTGTGTGTGTGTGTGTGTGTGTGTGTGTGTTATGTATTTTTTTCTGCTTATATTTTATTTTCATTTTGCTGCCTATTAGGTCCTGAACACAGAGCTGGTGCTAAGTCGACACGTCTCTTAGGTTTAAGACAAGAGAAGCAGTGAGAATCTATAACTCTGCATGGTCTAAAGACTGAGATAGCCTTTCTAAAATCTGCCATACACTGCTTGCCACCATCATCTCTGACTCTAAATAATTAAAAAAAAAATGAGATATGTTGTGTCTCACTAACATCAAAACAAAATTTACAAAATAAACGTACTCTTAGGATGTAAAGCAAACTTTCCAAATCATGACATCACCAGGAGACATCATGCAGACAAAACAAAGTCTAGAAAAATAATCTTTGAGAGTCTATTAGTTATAGTTCACCAGCATAGCTGAGCATTGCCATCAGGAAGGGGAAAGCCATTATTTCAACAGGGTCAAGGTGAAAAGCATCAGTAGAGTCCTGGGACAAAAAGAGTTCCAGTTCTATGTCCCACATATCACAAACTTACAGGAAATGTACTAAAGAAACTAACTTTAAAGCTGACCCAACCTTAAACCTCTACTTTCATTACTTAACATTACTGAGGTCACATTACTGAGTTTGGAAATGCTTCTCCAAACTTCTTATCCAGTGTTTTGAAAACAAAAAAAGTTTGAATGCTGAAAATACACATGGAGGGGGGAGGTGTTGGTTTCAACACTAGAGATGAACATTGCCAGTAACTGGAAAAAAGATTTGAAGAAGGAAATTGTGAGTTGCGAGAAAAGACAAATTCAGTAGCGTATCAAGTGAGTTATATCAATGATCATGAAATAACCTCTTGATATATATATATATATATATATATATATATATATATAATCACTTGCCAGTATTTCTGCATACACATTTCTTTCCCACTCCTCCTGTTCCAGTCAACATTCCTGAATGTAACACACTCCTGTCTCTCACCACAGTTGCATGTGAATGTGGAAGGCATGTGAATGTGGAAGGCAATCTTCTTGTGTTGTCAACAAGTGAAGCTTTTCATTAATGTGTAATATGTAAGTCTAGTTACAATTTGAATCAGGATACTGAATTATTTCCAGAAGGACACTGAGGGCTAAAATTGAGAACATTCCTCTAATTTTATGAAAATGCTTAGTAAGGATTATCCATAATTAAAAAAACTAATAAAAAAAGTAAATTTACATTTCTACTGCAATCGCAAACATTTAGCAATATTTGTTTCTATTTGGGCCATCTGGTTTTTCATAACTTGGAAGAATTTAGAAGAAAATCAGCTTCTAAAAATAGAAAAATAAATCAAACATTTTCACCTTAAATTTGTATCAAAATACATCAAGTTTTGTATACTTGCAGTTTAAAAAATCTAGCTTGCCAAACTGTGGTTCATAGGTCAAAATCAGCTCTCTCTCTTTTTTTTTATAAATATTTACTGTAAAAAACATCCATGTCTGTACTTCCTACGACTATATTTGAATATTAAAAGCAAAGTTGAGTAGTTATAACAGAGATCATGTGGCCTACAAAGTATATATATATATATATATATATATATATATATTCCCTTGACTTTTTCAGAAAAAAAGTTGCCCAATTCTGCTATAGATCTTTACTGCCAATAAATATCTTGATTGTGACATAATTAGTATTTTGCTGAAATCAGTATAATGGAAAATTGTATTGCCTAAGTATACAATAACTCATGATTTCTATATATGTAAATTTTATTAGTCATCCAACATTGCTGGCTCGTCCACAGAATACCCAGCTGAGCAATTGTGATTAAATTGAGTCATCTTTGGTATCTTTCCAACTTTTAGACATATAAAAACAATTGATTCAAACATTTTTTTTTGTTTTGTCCTTATGAAGGAAACTGTGTCAACATAGAAGAAGGGACTAGAGATTCATTTCTCAGTTTACTCATTTGATTTATAATTTTTTAAATGTTTAAACATATGGGGAGCATAACCTCCATGTTTTCTCTTGCACCAGGACGTGACAGAATGAAGGTGGTCCAGAAGAGAATTCACTAGTGAAATCGTGATAAAGGAAAAGGCAGACACATGAAGCTCTGGCTTGAACAAATCCAAGGGCCCTCAGGAATTGGACTCTCCAGATGAAGCAATTATTTTGTACTCTATGGTTCTACCACTTAAATAGTCACAGACATGATCCTACTATATTTATGTGATTAAACAAGACTTTCTCTACTTTCAGCACAGTGAAACAAAAGCATTAGAGACGTTAGGGCAATTCTGGGGAGGGGAGAACTACTTTCTACTGGACTAAATAAAAATAAATAAATAAATATCTCAACACTGTAAAAATATTCCAAAACCAAAAGCTAGGAAATTCAAAGAAGCATAAAATTATAAAAAAAAAAATTAAAAAGTATAACCGTCCACTCAGTGCTTAAAATAAAATCATCTGGGCTATTCTGTGCAGATCTTTATAATTTATTTCTGATATGAGATCATATTGTAAACAAAACATGCTAAGAAATAAATAGGAATCATCTTTGTAAAAGGTTGTTCAACATGAATTGTTTCTACAATTAAATAGTTAAAATATTCTTTCATATTTTTAATTATTTCTTTAAAGTAGACGTGAGAGTCTACATGCATTCAAGGTTTGGCATATTGAAAATTTTCCTTCGGTTGCTAAATCTATACTTTCTTTTGATTTTTGTATACAATTTAAAATGTTTTTTTTTCTTTTTCATACTTGAAACATTTGTTTTTTCATGAATTTATTAAATTTGGCATTTCTGAGATCGCACAGTTATTGCCAATAGATGTGAAAAAATTTTAAATGTTTTAAAGTAATGAGCATTACTCAAGCCATTTATTAAGAATATATATTTTTTGCTTGTTACCATTTTATTTCTATACTGTTGACTGTCAAGACATGTTCATTCATTTTGTGACTACTAAATATTTTAATTTTACATGTATATCAATTTTAAATTATCCACTGGGGTATTTCCAAGTTGACTACAAACAGACTGACAGGGACTCAGAGGTTACACAGGCTCCTGTATTCAATATGAATAGATATGGGCCCCAGGTCAGATGGGTGGGGTTTACAGTTAACAGCATTCAATACTTTCCTCATATTTGGGAGCTACTCTCTGCCTTGATCCAGCTTTCTACTGCTATTTCAACTCTGACACCATCTTCCAAAACAATAATTTTAGCCACCTGCATGTTAGCTATCAGGTTTAGGTAAAAACTACTAAACTCATGGGCCCTTTGGAATGTACCCAAGGTAGATTTCCTAGCTTCTTCCCACAGGAGGATACTTATTTCCACTTGCTTTATTCTTATTAGGTTCCTGGTAATTAAAACATTTTTTCTTGCTTAATATCTTACCACTTTTCAGCCACCAAGTTGCACCAGCCACCATGACACTATCCTGCCCTCCCTAGGCAGAATACCTCCCAATGTGTCTTGGAATCCCACCTCCCCACTAGCAAAAATCCAACCCCACTAGCAAAATATAGAAATAGACTGGGGGTATGGATCAACCTGCCAACGCCCACGTCCAGTGGAGAAGCAATTACAGAAGCCAGACCTTCCACCTTCTGTACCCTATACAGAATTTTGGTCCATACTCCCAAAGGGATAAAGACTAGGGAACCTTCCAATGAAGGGGCTGGGAATCAGAACTGGTGATGGGAATTATATGGAATTGTACCCCTCTTATCCTACAATCTTGTTAGTCATTATTAAATCACTAATTAAAAGTAATTAAAAAAGAAATAAGAAAAGAAAAGAAGAAGGTCCCCACACCTATGGACATCTAATCTTTGATAAGGGGGCCCAAAGGATTAACTGGAAGAAGGAGGCTCTCTTCAATAAATGGTGCTCAGAAAACTGGGTTGTAACATGCAGAAGAATGAAATTGAACCACTTTATCTCACCAGAAACAAAAATCAACTCCAAATGGATCAAATACCTAGATGTCAGACCAGAAACAATCAAATACTTAGAGGAAAACATTGGTAAAACACTTTCCCACCTACACCTCAAGGACATCTTTGATGAATCAAACCCAATTGCAAGGAAGACTAAAGCAGAAACAAACCAATGGGACTACATCAAATTGAAAAGCTTCTGCACATCCAAAGAAACTATTAAACAAACAAAGAGACCCCTCACAGAATGGGAGAAGATCTTTACATGCCATACATCAGACAAGAAACTAATCACCAAAATATATAAAGAGCTCAGCAAACTTAGCACCAAAAAAGCAAATGACCCCATCCAAAAATGGGCAGAGGATATCAACAAAACATTCACTACAAAAGAGATCCAAAAGGCTAACAAACATATGAAAAACTGCTCTAGGTCACTGATTGTCAGAGAAATGCAAATTAAGACAACACTAAGATACCACCTCACTCCTGTAAGAATGGCATACATCAAAAAGGACAGCAGCAACAAATGCTGGAGAGGTTGTGGGGGACAGAGGAACCCATTTACATTGCTGGTGAGAATGTAAATTGGTACAGCCTCTGTGGAGAGCAGTCTGGAAAACTCTCAGAAGGCTAGACATGGACCTTCCATATGGTCCATTAATTCCTCTCCTGGGGTTATACCCCAAGGACTCCATAACACCCAACCAAAAAGAGGTGTGTACTCCTATGTTCATAGCAGCACAATTCATAATAGCTAAAACCTGGAAGCAACCCAGGTGCCCAACAACAGATGAGTGGCTGAGAAAGCTGTGGTATATATACACAATGGAATACTATGCAGCTATCAAGAACAATGAACCCACCTTCTCTGACCCATCTTGGACAGAGCTAGAAGGAATTATGTTAAGTGAGCTAAGTCAGAAAGATAAAGATGAGTATGGGATGATCCCACTCATCAACAGAAGTTGAGTAAGAAGATCTGAAAGGAAAACTAAAAGCAGGACCTGACCAAATTGTAAGTAGGACATCAAAGTAAAAGCCCTGTGGTGAGGGGTAGACATGCAGCTTCCTGGGACAGTGGGGGGTGGGAGTGAGTGGGAGGGATGGGTCACAGTCTTTTGGTGGTGGGAATGGTGTTTATGTACACTCCTAGTAAAATGTAGTCATATAAATCACTAGTTAATTAATATGAGAGGGGGAAAATTAATTGTATGTCTCGAAGTTTTTCAAAACACAAACTGAATCTTTTCAATATATAGGCTGTGTAATTGATACGCAGACTCTCTCAAAAGCCTAGACCAAGTAGATTAGAAGCAACCAATAGCACAGCTATATACAAGATACTGGGTACTGTACAGCAAACCCTAACAAAAGGACTTTTCAAGGTTAACCCAATTACCAAATAATGTGATGATAACATTAACTATCGATTGTCTTTTGGAACCCTAAGACAGCAGGAACCTCACATCTCCACTATAGAGCCTCTACTTCCCCCAGTCCTGGAACCCTTGGATAGGGCCCACTTTCCCGTATGCCTCTCCCAATCCATACCAAATAATATTGCATCTGCCAAACACAACCTAACCAACACAACGATTGCCACCTCAACATGCTTCACTTCAGACTGTGTCCAGAGACTTCACATGTGGAATGACAACCCTTCTGATTCATTACTCGGGTGAGACCTTTCCTTTCATAGTATACTCTAATTCCATCTCAGGTGGTTCACTTTCTAACAAAGTCCCAAAACCTAGATATACACCAGTTTCTGTGAGAGAGAGCATATGTTCACACATATCCGTAAACTACTGCAAAATATATACCTGAAAGCAGAAGTACACTAGAGTTTGCAGTGAGTACCCCCCTAACACTTCCTCTCCACTATTCCAAGCTTTGGGTCCATGATTGCTCAACAATTTGTTTGGCTTCATATGTTAACTCTCTTTTCAGTCACCAGGTTCCAGATGTCATCAGGATGCCGGCCAGGCTTCTCTGGACTGAAGACCCCACGAATGTGTCCTGGAGCTCCACTTCCCCAGAGCCCCGCCCTACTAGGGAAAGAGAGAGGCAGACTGGGAGTATGGACCGACCAGTCAACGCCCATGTTCAGCGGGGAAGCAATTACAGAAGCCAGACCTTCTACCTTCTGCAACCCACAATGACCCTGGGTCCATGCTCCCAGAGGGATAGAGAGTGGGAAAGCTATCAGGGGAGGGGGTGGGATATGGAGATTGGGTGGTGGGAATTGTGTGGAATTGTACCCCTCCTACCCTATGGTTTTGTTAATTAATCCTTTCTTAAATAAAAAAAAAAAAAGGAAAGAAAAGAAGGAGCCCAGTGGCAGTGCACCCAGTTGAACACAGAAGTTACCATGCTCAGGGACCTGGGTTTAAGTCTCTGGTCTCTACCTGCTCAACCTTCATGGAGAAAGTCTCACAAACGTTGAAGCAATGCTGCAAGTGTTTGTCTCTCTCCTTCCTCCTTCCCTTTCAATGTCTCGCTCATAAATAAATAAATATTTAGGAAGAAACAAGGAAGGAAAGGGAGAACACGGAGTGAAATTTAGACTAGTTGTACTAGTTTACTGTAGTAACACAGACAACTATCAGTGGGAGATAAGGAAATTGTACTTTCTGGTCACCTGGTTAGGCACACACACTGCAGTGCACAAGGACCCAGCTTCAAGCCCCTGGTCCCTACCTGTGAAGGGAAAGTTTCACAAGTGCTACAGGGCTACAGGTGTCTCTCTCCCTCCCTATCTTCGTCACCCCTCTCAATTTCTCTGTTTCTATTCAATAATAAATAAATAAAGATATAAAAAAAGGAAATTGTACTCTCATGTGACCACAACTGTCTCATATGTTATTGTTGGTATGCTTCTGGATTCTGCTTGTGAAACCTTCTGATTTTACCCTCACATTGGGTTCGACTGTGTTGCTTGCCATGTGTTCTGTTTGCACGTCCACTTTTGGCTGGGCACCCCCTGCCTCCGGGATATAGGTTTGGTCTTCCTCCCCGCCTGCTTCTGGGACATTTGGTTTAGTCATCACTGGTTCACGCTTCTTCCTTCTCCCCAACCCCTATTGTACATTTTCCTTTGTTCCTGACTCTTCCGCCAAGGAGAGAGATGCAGGACAGAATTGTGTTGTGATTAGAAGAGATTAGTTTTTTGAACTACATCCCCGCTCGTAAATAAAGATTGAATTGCATTCTCAGCTCAGCCATGAGTCTCTGGTCGTCTCTGTCTCCCGCCCACGAAGCCAGCCTGGCAAAAACGACATGTTATAATTTTCCCCAACCAAGTAATTGGGAAAAGAGGAAAAAAAAGTCTTCAAAATCGAAAAGAGCTTAAACATCCATCATTAGAAGACTGGGCAGAGGCTTCAGGTATAGTGTTCCTATACCCAGGATTCAACTCGTAATGTCATGGTATCTCTCATTCTCTTTCTGTCTCTTGCTCTCTGTCTCTCACCATCTAACAAGAATAACAGTAACAACAACAAAAAGCACCTCTACTGGCAAGTGGCAGAATCAGTCAGGTGTGAAACACCAGAGAAAAATCCAGTAGCATAAACAAAACCTTCAGGCATATGTCTACATAAAGGGGCACTATAGAATGTTACACAGAGCTAGCTATATTTGTTTCAAAAGAAAAAGAAAAAAATTTCAAAATTACAGAATGAATCATAAAGTGACAAAATGCTACCTAGTATTTATAGAGACAATGAAACAATGAGTGTGAGACTAACTATAGTAATGGTCCCATTTTTTTTTTTTCATTCTCTTTACCTCTGCCCATTGTCATGAAAATTTGGCAGGGTTTTTTTTTTCCCCTCAGAGATTAGTTTTTCCATTCCTTGATTCTGTACTACTGTCACTGTGGGAACAGCAGTTGTGATACAAGTCGAAGCTGAAAAACCTGTGTATTCCCTCATGTTTGTGAGCCTGGCTGGCACTCTGAGAACATGTCTGGACTAGCCTTCTAGAGCATCAAAGATAAATGGAGCAAAAACTGAGTCACGCAAGTTTTACCAGCCAAAGCCATTCTAGATCAGTCCTCATTTAACTGATTCCCCAGACATGTGGTCAGACCAAGTCAAGTTCAGAAGAGCAGCCCACTGACTCACAGCTAAACACAGACAAAAGGGAAAAAGAGTAGCTGAGATCTCAAACCAGGGATCAGCTGAACCCTGCTAACTTTTCAAACAAATATCAACTAGAGTATATCTTTAAAGTTTTTGTAGTAATGTTCCAAAATATTATTTTAGTCATCTATAATATGCTGTATTTGGATGTGAAGAGACTAGAAAATGCTGGTGGATTAAACTATTAACAGTGGTTATCTCTAGGGAATGGAATTATTCATCAACTTCCAACCACTGTTATTGCTATTGTTATTGCTATTGTATTGCTGTGCTCCCTAAGATACTGAGTAGTTATTTATAATTTTTTTCTTTAATATGTTGGTAAAATGTAAAAAAGAAAAGAATATGGTCCTAATCCTAGCAGCTACCTACAGCCTAAGTCTGTATGTTTTGAAAATTGACTTGATGAAAAGTTTTCGAATGATCTTTTTTGTTTTTTTTTGTCATCTGTAATGTCAAATTTAAACATCAGAGGAAGATCCATCAAGATAATATTTGTGTTTATTATGAATCATAAAAGTCTTAATAAGGAACTGTCAAAGCAAGTCAAAATTCTGTGAAAATAAACAATTAAGTTGAAATTTCTTGGTGATGATGGTCGATGATGGTAGTGTATTTATTTTTAGTCATGAAATAGCCATATGCTCTCTAAAGCTATACTATTTACATCTTTTATAACCAAAAAGTTTTTAATCACTTCTAGTCTCTGTTTTCCCAGTATGCTTTTATTTTCTAGTGTCTGCTTGAGATATAATACAGAATTTTTTTACACTTAGGACAATCTTATAATTACTCTCTCCTATTAAATGGAAAATAGACCTTTACAGTCCATACCAATTCAGCCTCAAATAAACATTATAAATGTCTGGCTATGAATCATAAAGCAACTTGCCTAATGTTATTACTAAAAAAGGAAAACAAAATTCAACCTCCAGAACAGACTCATCTCTAAAAACAATTCCCAGGTAGTGTAGACTTTTAGGACCCATGCATGATTAGTCATAATTCTAATAATGTTAAAGAATATACAAAATATTTCCATTTCAATAAATAAAATGCAATTTTTATTTATCAAAATAAAACTCAAAACAGTACCCCTAGCTGTGAAGTTTGAGGCCTTGCAGGAATAACCTCAAGCCTTTCAACTCAAGGCAAGATAAACTTCTTTCCAAATGTTCTACTGTTGACAAGTCTTCTGTTGAGTTTTCCTAGCCCCACTGGTATCCTTTCATTCTATAAGAGCAGCAGCTGTTTGCCATGGACAGCTCTCAAACTCAAGTTTCTGAATGTGAGTCACAAATCTGCTTCTTGGCCTTGGGTTACATTAGAAGTGCTTCCACTTTGTGGTCTGCTTTTAGATTCTTTGTCAATTGCTTGCTTCTTTTGAGGGGCATAAAGATTGCCTTAGCTTCCCTGCCTCTGTAGGCAGGATGTTCTCTGCTTTCAAAAGACCTTACAAATTTCATCCTGATCTTGGGAAAATAAGTAATTAGCCTGATGGGGAATAAACTGCCATTTCAGCAGTTTTCTCTCACTACTGGATTTTGAGGCAGTAGAGGTTCAAGTGGGTCAGAAAGATGTGGAGTGCTGTTGGGTCTTAATGCCCCACTAAGCTCAAATACCAACTACTGGCACCCAAAGCTCATTAGTTCTGACCCAACACTGCTAATCACCATGAGTGCTGAATCAGCTTTCATGGACACTTAGGCATTCATTAACATTTTAACCTCAAAGCACCCTGTATGGAATCAGAGACCTAAGTCGCGTAAGTTGACATAAACTTGAAGTAATAGTACAGCAAGTGCTAATAACTAGGAAACATAACTCTACTTTGTGAGATCCATTTAAAGACAAAAATTACACTTATTATTCATCTTTGGAGAACTCTAGTGTATTATTATAACAGCTAATATTCCCCCCTTTTTTTTTCCTTGACAAATGTGATAAGTTAATTTTAAACCTGTGGGCACAAATATTTTCTTTAAATTTTTATTGATTTAAAAAATATTTTTATTAATTTATTATTGGATAGAGAAAGAGCTTAACTGAGAAGGGAGAGGGAGAAAGAAAGAAAGTGAGAGAGAGACACATGTGGCCCTGCTTCACCACTTGTGAAGCTTTCTCCTAGCATGCAGGGACCAGGGGCTAGAACCTGGGTCCTTGTGCAATGTAATGTGTGCACTTAACTAGGTGTGCCACCACCTGGCCTCTGGGCAAAATTCTTTAAGTCAGCGGTTCTCAATTTCAGTATGCTTGCCTTCTCATGATAAAGCCTTCCTTGCTGTGGAACTTCCCTGCATAGTGTAGGATTTGATCTCTTTCCATACCCTTAACCTGCTCCATGTTAGTGGCATCCTCCACTCACCTTCAGGATGTGAGAACTGAAAATGCTGAAACATTACTACATAATCATGGCGGGAGTGGACGGGTTGACCCTTCTTGAGAAAGACTGCATAAAAGACTGTGACTTGAGGAGTTGGGCGGTAGCATAACGGGTTAAGTGCAGGTGGCATAAAGCGCAAGGACCGGTGTAAGGATCCCGGTTCAAGCCCCCAGCTCCCCACCTGCAGGGGAGTCGCTTCATGAACAGTGAAGCAGGTCTGCAGGTGTCTGTCTTTCTGTCCCCCTCTCTGTCTTCCCCTCCTCTCTCCATTTCTCTCTGTCCTATATAACACTCTCTGTCTTCCCCTCCCCTCTCCTTTTCTCTCTGTCCTATATAACAATGATGACATCATCAACAACAACAACAATAATAACTGCAACAACAATAAAAAACAACAAGGGCAACAAAAAGGGAAAATAAATAAATATTTTAAAAAGACTGTGACTTACTTAAAAACATGAATAGAGGAATTGTCAATATTACATATATTCTACCATGGGCACATATTTAATAGTGACTTATTTGTGTGTATACATACAAATATAAATAATGTAAATCTCAGTGTAAAGAAGTTTGAAAAATACTCATAGAGTAATTTGAGTCTCAGGTTGTTTTTTTTTTATTAGTGCTTAGAGATGGCTCTTAGTCCCTTGAATCAAGATTTGTTTTTTATTTTTCCTCAATAATTTATTGCTTGTTATAATTTGGTTATTCTTCACTTAAAATGTTTTTGCTGACAACACTCCATTTTCTTACTTACTAAGACAATTGTGATGATTTATCTCTATCTTAGATATAAAAATTATAGAGATACATTCTGGGTCATTCAAAACTTCAATCTTTCTTTGTGTTGGAAGGATATGCCAGCTACAGTTTCATAATGATTATAGTTGGAGAATATGAAGTCAAGTTATACAAGAAATGACATCTACCCAGTGAGAGACACAGGACAAAATACACAAAATAAACTATAATATAAAGGTAAAACATAATAATAAAAAATATTAAAGTTGTCTTAAGTCAAGCTTCAAAGAAAAACAAAGTTGAATACAGAAAATGTTACTTAATTTTGCGTAAATTTCCATAGAACACAAAAGTGAAATTTTGTAGGCAATGTAAGAATAGATTCCTTTTTTTTTCTTTTCTTTATTTGTTTCCTTTTTGTTGCCCTTGTTCTTTTTATTGTTGTTGTAGTTATTGTTGTTGATGTCGTTGTTGGATAGGACAGAGAGAAATGGAGTTGGAGGGGAAGACAGAGAGGGGGAGAGAAAGATAGACACCTGCAGACCTGCTTCACCACCTGTGAAGCGACTCCCCTGCAGGTGGGGAGCCAGGGGCTTGAACCGGGATCCTCATGCCGATCATTGCACTTTGCGCCACATGAGCTTAATCCACTGTGCTACCGCCCGACTCCCAGATTCTTAAATTAAGTTAGACATCCAAAAAGAAACAAGATATTCTGAGTATTTGAAATTAATCCCTAAGGGGCCCAATAGGAACTAGAGGCAGATAATACAGTCAAGAGTGAGAAGTGATACAAATTAGAAAGTTCATTCAGCTCCTGGGGATATATTGTAAGGAATCAAACATACCCATTTAAAAAGATCTGTGTACACCTATGTTCATAGCAGCACAATCTGTATAGCCAAAACCTGGAAGCAACCAGGTATCTGAAAACAGATGAGTGGCTACAAAGGTTGGTCCAGCATCTCCTACTTCAAACTCTAATACCCTTTCTTCTTCTTCTTACATGGTCCTATTCTAGAGAAAAAAATGATATCTCAATATCTAGCACCATAATGGAACATAAGTGAATGAAATAATAAGGAAGAGACTGGATTAATATCATTCAATTTTTCAGAAAATCTATTATGCTCTTTTGTCAGTTATATATAAAACATTCTAATAAACATCTTATAGGTTGTTAAAAAGGTGGTCTATTTTTGTTTGCATCTTTTTGAAATACATTTATTAAATAAAAAATTAGTGTGTTTTGCTAATTTTATTCATAGATTTTTCTTCAGTTTTGGGAGCTATTCTCTGCCCTAATTCAACTTTCTAGTCCTATTCTCAACTCTGACACTATTTTCTCAGACTATTTTTATCCACCTCCATGTGAGCTATCAAACTCAAGTAAAACTATGAAAGTCATAGGTTCCCTAGGAGCATGTCTAAAATAGACTTCCTAGCTTCTATCCACCTTAGTATTCCTATTCTCATCTGCTCTATTTCTACTTTTTGGCTTCTGTTCATGAATCATTTTGTTCTGCTATATATCTTACTACCTTTCAACTACCATGTTGAGGATGATACCAGTGATTCCAACCTGACTTCCCTGTGCAGAATACCTCATCAATGTGTCCTGGAACCTCATCCTTCGAGAGTTCTACCCCACTAGAAAAAAGATAGAAACAGGATGGGGATATACCTCAACCTGCCAAAGTGCAGGTCAAGCAAAGAAACAATTATAAAAGCCAGGACTCCCACCTTCTGAACTCTCAAAAAGAATTTTGGTCCATAGTCCCAGAGAGGGAGGTATAATAGAAAGAAGATGATGAGAGAACTTTGAATTCCAACTCCATCAGGACCCAGAGTGAGAAGAGGAAAAAAGTAAGGACATTCACAAATAGTAATAGGTATATGTGTCACTTAGAAAAGAAGAGAAGGGAAAAAAAGAAAGAGAAAGTAGGACTACAGAAAAAATGGGCAAATATATATAAATATAGACAGATAGTTATAAAAATAATAGTTAACCCATATCTGCAACCTTGGGAGAACTACTGTAGCTTCCAGTGGAGGGAATGGGGACACAGAACTCTGGTGGTGGGAATGGTACAGAATTATATCTATTATCTTATATTTTTGTATATCAATATTAAGTCACTAATAAAATTTAAAAAATAAATAGTGGTCTAAATTTAAAAATAGTATATTTTTAGTTCCATGTGTAGCCTCCTTTTTCCGTTGTTCTGAGAAGTCTTTAACTGGTTGTTCTGAGATGTCTTTAACTGGGTGTGTTATAAAGTTCTATTCAGTATTGTGAATTTTTTATAATCTCAGGTCTCTCTATAAGTGTCATTTTCTAGATTTGATATTATAGTTCAGTACACAAAATATTGAGAGGGTAGTGGTGGTACGCAGGAGCTTTCTGTATATTTATTGGCAATTCTAAGAACTTCTAGTTCTATCAAAAATAAAGGTAAAAAAATCAATCAAAACCTGTTTGTGTATCTCATGGCATTCACTTCATGTTCTTTGATAAATGGTTACATCATCTAATACATAAAAGTTCATTAATACTAAGCTATAGATTATAAACTTGATTCAAAAGCATGTTTTTTATTCATTTAAAGTAGTTTATGTTGAATTTTACTTTGTCTGATGTGAATTTTGTTACCACTGCTGTTTTTATTTTCTTTCTATTTTATCTTTTGTAAACACTTTGTTTTCTTTTTTTATATTTATTTATTTATTTTCCCTTTTGCTGCCCTTGTTGTTTTTCGTTGTTATTGTAGTTATTGATGTCATTGTTGTTGTACAGGACAGAGAGAAATGGAGAGAGGAGGGGAAGATGGCCGGGGGGGGAGGGAGAAAGACAAACACCTGCAGACCTGCTTCACCGCCTGTTAAGCAACAACCCTGCAGGTGGGGAGCGGGGGGCTCAAACCCGGATCCTTATGCCAGTCCTTGCGCTTCACATTATGTGCGCTTAACCCACTGCACTATAGCCCGACTCCCTTCTGTTTTATCTTAAAGACAGATAGAGGGTGTGTGTGTATATACATATATATATATATATATAAATTTTGTGTATTCTGATACTCTTCTACATAATTTCATATAGTTTTATTATACACCTTATAAACAATGAATCACCATCTGAAGTGGTTAATGCCCTTGTCAACATTATAATTGAAGCTTTTGAATTTTTAAAAAATATTTATTTATTCCCTTTTGTTGCCCTTGTTGTTTTATTGTTGTAGTTATTATAGTTGTTATTAATGATGTCATCATTGTTGGATAGGACAGAGAGAAATGGAGAGAGGAGGGGAAGACAGGGGGTGGTGGGAAGATAGACACCTGCAGACCTTTTTCACTGCCTGTGAAGCGACTCTCCTGCAGGTGGGGAGCCTTGGGTTCTAACCAGATCCTTATGCAGGTCCTTGCGCTTTGCGCCATGTGAGCTTAACCTGCTGCGCTACCACCCAACTCCCAAAGCTTGTGAATTTTTATTGTGCTTCTTCCTCTTTACCTTAAGGCTTAAGAGGTTTGAGATAATTTGCATGATTAAGATTAGTTAAAGCACAAACATTTTTCCCCTCTAAGTTTTATAATACCAGGCTCATGCTTTCTGAGACATAATCTTTTGAGGAAGACATTTTTTGTTTTTGAGAGAACTTGCTTTAGTTATCTATATGATTATCAGATTTGATTTTGTCCCCACTACTCTTTGAAGTCTTTAATTAAATCTTTCTTTCTTTTCTTTTTTTTTTTTTGTAAAGCTCAGAATATACTTATATGGATTTGTTTTTTTCAAAAACTCAAGTCTTGAGAAAACAAATGAATTTTTTTTTCCTCAAGTTTTCTCCTGTTTCATACTGAAACTGTATATCATGCAGGGGCAGGAAGGGAGTATATTCAGTCTGATTTCTAAGCCTTATGTTTGATCATGTTTCTGTCTGTTGACCTTGCAGGGTTACCAGACGTGAGTCTATAGTCTATATTTAGGGTTGAAATGGAGTCTGTGTTTTTGAGTACCAGCAGAAATCTTTTGGGATCAGGAGAAAGGAGAAGTATTACCTATCTTCTGGGACTTAATTAGTCAAATAAAAGATCATTTAAATAATCCAAGGAGGAGGAGGTAGTATGGGGCAAATACTTAAACTGACATGCCAAGACTGAGACAGAAAGGAACAGTGCTAAGCCCCTTCATCTATCCAGCAGGACTAGTCCTGAAGAGGGAAGGATCAGTGTTCCAGGTCCTGACTGGTTCTGCATCTGCAGGTGTGAATGATGATTGCTCAATCTTGGCGCCACCTTGGGTAGACTCAGATCTGCCCTCAGTTACAGCGCTGTAGCCACCTTCCCTCAGAGCCTGGGATCTGAGCTCAGGGTTTCCATTAGTCTACTCTGCTTCCTTCCCAGATCCAGCTTCCCTTCAGTTGTTCTGGGTCTGTCTGTTCTATTATTTCCCTGCATTATCTCTTAGACAAGTTGATTCTTATGTGGATGATGACTTGTTCTTGTTCCATTACTGATACAATTTTTCTCTTCTTGTTACTGTTTGACCACGTCACTGAAGGTTTGGGGAACAAAGGACTTCTATAAACATGAAGGTCTGTATTGTTAAGATTAAATAAAGACACATCCTAAATTTTCATATGATCTGGCTAGACCATGGTTGACTTTCATTTCCTTGAAGTAGGGGAAAAATGAATCATTTTAAACCTGAGGGTAATGAATGGGTCTGAGAGAAGTGGAGAGAAAAGTCACTAGCAGACTTTATTTTCTACAGGTGGCCCTTTGGGACCACCACACATCATATCTCACTAGGCTGAGGCCTGGGACCCTTTGCCAGGAGACACCCCAGCTGTGTGTGCTAGCTAGGAGCAACCTGTCTAGATTCTACCCTGAAAGCTCCAAGATCTGAGACTGGCTACAAGACTAAAAAGATGAAGTTCCAAGAACTGAGATGAGCTGGTCTGGATTTACACTTATTCTCTTGCCCTCACTTTTATCCCTTTCGATTTATTTTTCCCTTTTTCTGCCTAGTCTTTTAAGACTTGCAACAGAGACCTTCTATGTCCACAAAATGACACTTTAGGGAAAGAAGGGGGAGGGAATGGAACATGAAACAGAGACAGAATGCTCAAGGGACACTGAGTTGATTCTGTCTAATTATACTTTTTAAATCCCCCCTAATTGCTCTGTTTAATTATTGATGTGGAAAGTGTTTCCTTTTAGGGAGTTAAGTAACCAAGAGCCCTCAGGACCAAGAAGACAGACATCACCTGCTTTTGAGTTTGGTAATTAAGGAATCATCAGTCACCACTATTGTGGGACAGACTCCTGTGGGAAGGCAGACACTCCCCTCCACAGGGGTCTGAAAATGGAGTCTTAAGAAGTACATATAAGTCAGTCTGAGAGCCAAGCCGCTTCTAGAAAGAACAACTGATAAACAGAAAGGCAAACAAGCACCCTGTTGTGATTTACTCCCACTTTGCTCATTGATTTTCTTGCTTCTGAAAACAAAGATCTGCCCATAGAATCACAACTATTGCTGTGGTGGGTCAAGCTTTGTGAGAGATAGCTCCCCTTCATTAGCTATAATTGTTTGGGGACTTCAAGTCACAAAAGTCTAATATTTATAGTGTCAAGACTTTTTTTTTTTATAAACTTGGATGCCAGTAGAATAAGGGAGTAGATACAGGAATGGTCAGACTGACTTAGTAGATTCTATTTTGCAATTGAATTTAGTTTGGATAGTACAACAGAAGAAATCACAATCCAATGTGGGTGGTGATATTGTCATCAGAACTTCACCACTTCTGGCTAAAATTTTCAGATAAAAAGAAAGCAGAGAGAGAGAAGGAGAGAAGAAAAGATACCACCACACCAAAGCTCCCCCCAAAGCTATGAGGATTCAGCTTAGGGAGTCGGGCTGTAGCGCAGCGGGTTAAGCGCAGGTGGCGCAAAGCACAGGACCGGCATAAGGATTCAGCTCAAACATGATCTGTGCATTTGATAAAACAAGTACCCTTCCACGTGAGCTATTGTGTTGGTCCTGAAATGAATAATTTCTAAAATATCTTCTTGTTTAGACACTTTGGACATAACAAAGATTCGGATAGGCAACAAAAAAAAATGGAAGATAAAGAAATAAGCCCTTCTTTTCCACTTTCAAGACTGGACTTTTTGCCTAGATGTGAAGTGTGCTCAGCTTATAGTTTGCAGCAATTGGACCCACCGTTGCTATCTAACACTTACTCTGTTTTAGACAATCTTGAGCTGTGACTAAACCAGGTAGTGGGGCAGCAGTTAAACTCAATCTGCCTAAGTGGAGATCCTGAGTGACTCATCTTTGTACCAGATCTCCAGGTTGGCAAAGAAGGTTAGCTTCATATCAGATCTGCCCAATCAGACTTCTCTCCACTGTACTTACAGGTGGTCCTCTCCAAGAAACCATTTAAACTACCAGGTCTTAGTGAGGTGTTTCTTGAAAGATTGAAAGGGTGTCAGAGAATGGATTCCAAATTGATAATTAAGAGATGGGTGTGATGAATTCAACTGTTGGAAGCACTGATAATGTAAGATAATGAAGGAAGAACCATCTGAGTCCATAAATGAACAATAAATGATGGAGTTAGTGGGAGAAAAAAGAAGAAAATGGGCACTTTAAGCAGAACAATCTACCCTGGCAAAGGCACAATGATATAAAGTTGGGGAACCACAGTGTGTGGAAAGTGAGCATGACAATTTGTAGTGGGGGCAGATGGGTGAACCATGGAAATATACCTGGGAAACAGATACACTGTCTTCACACAGCTTCTAAACACACTCATACTAGTACGTAGACTTTGAGGAACAATAATATACAAACCAAGGACAGAAAATAAAGAGAGTTCTATAATGAAGTACTTTTGATAGTCCTAAAAAAAAAATGGTAATTTACTTCTATGTGAGTGGTTCCTTGAATGAATAGCCCCTGCTATATTTTAGGGGAAAATAAACTGCTTGTCCCATAGTACAGTAAAATCAACCAAATGATAGCACCAATATAATCATTCAAAATTCAGTCTCTGGGTCCAAAATTTCAGGGGAGAAATTTGTAGTGAATGTTTCTGTCACTATCTGCCTACTCAGAAGAAGAAAAGGATCTACTCAAGGGGACCTCAAACTAGCTTCCTGAAGACAATTACTGAATTCTAACAATGAGGTTTATCCCTCTGAGCAAATGTACAGTTTTCATTGTACATTTTGTTTTAATTGAAAAGGATAATGTTTCCCAAACTGTGTTCCAAGAAACATAATCTTGTGCGTTTCCATGACAAATGTCTCCCATGGTCACTAACATGTGAAACACCAAGTAAGAAAAGTCCCATTTGATTTGTCACAGTGAATCCGAACAAGACAGCTCTTAAAAGTTTACAGTAGGGGCCAGATGGTTGGTGGAGTACACATGGTGGTTGGTACACAGGACCTGGTTCAATTCCCTGGTTCCTACCTGCAAAGGATAGTTTCACAAGTGGTGAAGTAGTTGCAGGTAATTCTCTGTCTCTTTCCCATCTCTATCTCCCTTTTCCTCACAATTTTTCTCTTTTTATTTTAGCCAAAAAAAAATAATTAAAAAAACTCCAGTTGGACTTGCTGCATTTATTTTCCTTTCATATTTGAACACACACACAGACACACACACACACATACAGACACACACACAGACACACACACAGACACAGACACACACACACACACACACACACTAAATAAATAAATAATAAACACCTAGCTTCATGACCCAAGAAACACTGCAGGGGTAACATTACAGGGACTACATTTTATGGACTGATTCTGAAGAATTCAGAGACATTTTTATATGAAAATTTCTACTGAATGAGTGAAATACTTTCTAATTGCACATTTAACTCTTATTCTTGGAAAGAGGTAGCAAGATTGACCTTACTATTACTGCCCCTGGATTCAAGACTAAAATTAAAGACTGTTATGCAGTGGAGCTAGCTTAGAGAATGGTGGGTCCTACTCAGTTTACTGTTCTGACACCAAAGAGAAAAACTCACAGTTGGAAAGAGACTTTGAAGGAATCAATGAGAAGCTCAAGGGCTGTGGATTGCTGGCATGCCAGTTATCTATGGAAAGATATTTCTATTTGCAAAATCAAAGACTGTTTGCATAAGACTTTCTCACTGTTTATAACCAAAATGCAAACTTTTAATGTTCACTTACAATTTCAGCGATGTGATATAAATCACACAGTACTGAAATAATGAAGTAAACCTGTCCAACACAGCTAGAGAAACTGAACACATCTCTAGAGATTCCTTGGGAACATCCTAGGGCCACCCTATGAAAAGAGAGCGTGAGACAGGTCAGCCATAGAGCATGTGTTTTACCATTGATGAAATCCACAATTTGAGTTTTTGCCCTACATGGTAGCACTAAGGCACCAGGGAAAGCTTCACGGTTGGTGGGGCCATATTGTGTTGTCTCTCCCCTTTATTTTGAAACAATAAAAAGAATGAAAAAAGGATTGTCCCAGGAGCAGTGGTGTTGGCCATTACACCAGGTCTCCTACATTGCTTGATGCTGTGGTCTATTTACATAATCATTGTTTTGCCTGAGACCCGCCCTACTGCATGGTATTGGTTTAATCCCCATTGGTTAGCACCTGCACAACAGCTGCTATGGAAACTTGCTAGTTCATGTTCCTTTTCTGCTCCACCCCCTCTCCTAGCCATTTCCTTTTCCCACTTGCCACTTCCAGGTAAAGAGATATATAAAAGGTGTTGTATCTGATCAATAAAGGAAATTGCATTGTGTTCCCACTCAGCCAAGAGTTCCCAGTTCCTCTCTCATGTCGCTGAGTAAGCAGCATCCCAGGTTGGCTCCAGTTGAGTTCTCTCCCCCGTGATGCAACCCGACACAGTGGAATCAAATGTTAAGAGAAGACTGCAGGATCTCCAGTCTCCAATCATGATAAGAGAAAAGGATATTCATGAATAATATATCCAAAAAAAGATGGTTTCGAGTCATGGATCAAATGATAAAAATCCCAATAATAGTAAAAACAAGAAGGAAGTTCATATATACAACATGTCTACTCAAAAGTCAAACAAGTCAGGTAGTATTGTTTCCACTGATCAAGATGACAAAATTAATACACAGTTGGAGGCTAAGCAACCTGGCCAGTCACCGAGAAATAAAGGAGTGTTGAGACTTGAAAAAAAGCAGATTTCAAAAGATTTCAGTTATAAAGGCATTAGGTCACCTTGACCATCTTTTTAAAAGCCCACATAACACAATCTTTTTGGATATAGGACAAAACAGAATAATCTTTGCTTTTAAGCTCAACGCACTTGCAGAAGATTCCCATCTCTTCATTTTCTTTCTTTTCTTCTCCTCCTCCTCCTTTTCTTCTTCTTCTTCTTCGTCGTCTTCTTCTTCTTCTTCTTCTTCTTCTTCTTCTTCTTCTTCTTCTTCTTCTTCTTCTTCTTCTTCTTCTTCTTCTTCTTCTTTTTCTCCTTCTCCTTCTCCTTCTTCTCCTTCTCCTCCTCCTTCTTCTTTTTGCCACCAGGATCATCAGTGTGGCTGATTACCAGCACTACAAAACCACTGCTCTTAGTGGTCATTATTTCTATTTTATTGTTTTATTTTATTTTATAGGACAGAGTGAAACTGAGAGGGAAAAAGGAGAAAAAGAGAAAAAAAAGACAGACATTTGTAGACCTGCTTCACCACTTGTGAAGCTTGCCCCCTGCAGGTGGGGAGTGAAGGCTTGAACACAGGGCCCTAAACATTGTAATGTGTGCATTTATCTGGGCCCACCACCACTAGGCGCCTGGCTTGCACAGTCTGATAAGCAAGACCAAGGTAATACTGAATATCTCCGTCTGATTCTATTGAGCAACTATTCCTAAAATCATTTCCACCTCATCTGGAATTCAAAAGAATTCATCTACTACTTGAGCCTGAGACAGAATTTCAGAATTTCCATAAAACAATCAGGAAACAAAGTATTAGAAGATGACTTAAATTTTATCAAGACTACTAATTAAGCTTGGAAGGAAGCATGGATTAAGTTCATGTAAAGAATGGTCATCTCGGGGAGTCTGGTGGTAGCGCAGCAGGTTAAGCGCAGATGGCGCAAAGCACAAAGACCAGCATAAGGATCCCGGTTCAAGCCCCCTGCTCCCCACATGCAGGTATGTTGCTTCACAAGCTGTGAAGCAGGTCTGCAGGTGTCTTTCTCTCCTCCTCTCTGTCTTCCCCTCTGCTCCCTGTCCTATCTAACAACTATGATATCAGTAATAACTACAATAACAAAAAAAGGGCAACAAAAAGAAATAAAATAAATACTTTAAAAAAGAACGGTCATCTCCTTGGATATTATGATAGTGAATAGCTCAATTCTTCAAAATCCAGAACTCAGGTTTGAATTTTCATCAGTTTTTGTTATTGATACAATTCTTGACTCACTGTCTTCACATATGATATTCTCTCCCATGAGAATGAAATTTTGCAAATGACAGCTACATGTGTGGGGTGTGGAGTGAGGGTGCCGATCTTAACCACATCTCAATATCTGAGAGAAAAAAAAAGAAATCAAATAGGCTATGTCCCATTTAAGAGTGTTTCAAACAGGAAAGAGCTCCTCAAATGTTCTAAATTTGAATAGGAAAAAAATGTACATTCTCCTTCCCCGCCCCTCTCTGTTCCCAGCATTTTTGTCTGAACCTAGTCTCAAAAAATGTGTAAATCTTGACCCAGACTAAGCAAATCACCTTAAAAAGGAGGGTTAGAGAACTGTTTATTATTTGAAATGTCTCTCCTTAGACCTTATTTTTGATAAATTGGCTTCAGCTTCATTACTTCATGATATATCTCCCTTGACATTTAATTATACTTACTCCAAACACATTAAGTGAATCAGTCTGAACAGCTTCTTATTAATATGCAAATTTCTCCTTTGAAAAACCATGAATCTGTGAAAAATCTCTTTAGGCTTCCATTAAATCCACTCAGGAAGTTGTATACCTCACACAGACACTTGCTTCATTCACTGACTCAATGATTCAGCATTTACTAATTGTCTGAATTAACTATTCTGGCCACATCAAGGGGAGGTAGTAGGAAAGGGAAGGGGACAGGGAAGCAAATAGGATTCAGAAGCTGAACACTCAAAAGATGATCAGAAGACCAGGCTTGGACTAGTGGCTGTAATTAGAGTTGAAAATCAAACATCTCTTACAAGCACAATCGGCCAGATGAGTTGAAACAGCCCATTTTGAGGCAAAAAAAAAAAAGCATGGACACAGTTCACCAGTGAGTGACTTCTCTGGCAATTACTGTAAGACAGAAGTAGGGGTAGTTGGACGCCCTCTGATTGGTTCCTGAGCACAGGGAGATCTCATGAGGACTCACTGGAGTTGCCTGCACATGTGTTCATTTACAACTGTGCTTGCAAAGAATCTGATTGTCATGTAACATGGGGACCACAGATGAAATCTTCTAGTTAGCAGAAGCAAAAGGGCCTGCCCAGGAGCCGACCAGCTGGAAGTTCAGACCCCACTCTGCTCACGGAACTATCCTAAGACCATTATGGGTGAGAAACAAATTCCAGAAGAAGATGACACAGTTCCAGAAATCAAAAATAATAATAATAAAATGAAGCATTAGGGTCTAGGAAGACAGCAACCCTGGTTATGCTAAAGACTTTCATCTTTCATGCCGGAGACTCTGAGGCCCCAGGTTCAATCCCCATCATAAACCAGAGCTGAGCTGTGTGCTCTGGCTTTACAATCTGTGTCTTTCTCTCTGTATCTCTCTCATTAAAAGAAAGTTTTTTGTTTTTTTTTTTAAATAAAGGCTAGCACTTTGGAAACTAATGGAGGACATGACACCAGCTAATACAGAAGTGAAAATGAGTTGTCCATAAGAATGCAAAGTTAGAGATAGTGAAAGTGATAGTTAAATAAAGTAGAAAACAATTCAAGAAAAGGAATCCGTATCTCAGGCTTAAGAGACAAATGAAAGACTGTCAGCAGCTGTTGACAGAGCAGCCAAGATGAGGAAAGACAACCATTCTTTTTTATAATATTGATTTGTTGGATAGAAACAGTCAGAAATCAAGAGGCTAGGGAGAGACTGAATGAGACACAGAGATACCTACAACCCTGCTTCACCGCTCGCAAAGCTTTCCCCCTGCAGGTGGGGACCAGGGACTTGAACCTAGGTCCTTATGCATTGTAACATGTGTGCTCAACCAAGTGCACAACCACCTGGCCCCAAGACAACCATACTCCATTGTCCTTAAACGGATGTGTGACGTTTAGGGCAACAGAATATAAGAGCATCAGAAGGCAGCATGGTAGAGTCGGGTTTAATATTTCCAAGAAATATCTTCAGTGAGGAAGCAATCTGGTGATTTGATTCATGATGAAAATGGAAGACACATCACAGGTTATTTGCAGTGGCATCTGTGGTCATAGCCTGAATAGTCTTCTGTAGCCACCTAGCTTGTCAGTGGCACCAGATCTGTATTTTTTTAAAACTTTTTTTTGTCCTTGTTTTATTTTTATAGTTATTGTTGTTGTTATTGATGTCGTCATCGTTGTTGGATAGGACAGAGAGAAATGGAGAGAGGAGGGGAAGACAGAGAGGAGGAGAGAAAGACAGATACCTGCAGACCTGCTTCACCACCTGTGAAGCGACTCCCCTGCAGGTGGGGAGCCAAGGTCTCGAACCAGAATCCTTACGCTGGTCCTTGCACTTTGCGCCATGTGCACTTAACCCGCTGCGCTACCACCCGACTCCCCGGATCTGTATTTTTTTAAGAGTTGCTAAGAGGATTACACTAAATACCAGATGCTCAGGACAGGGGAAGGAACTCTGCAAACTATAAATAAAATTCTACCTATGGAAAATTTGTATACATAAGTCATGTTTTTACAAGTTAGGTTTTCTCATTTCTACACTATCTTGTAAAGGGCCTCAATTATTAACCACACCTTAAACTGTTTCATGAGAAGGTGGGAAGAAAAAAATGTTTAATTTATTAGTTCAACTAAAATTTACTAAAAATCACCTGGGGCCCTGGTGATTCCCACACAGAAATGATGGGCCTAGACTTCTAAAAGATCCCTATCTCCATTGTCACTGGTCATCTCCATCAGGAACAACATAATGACTCCTCTGTAGGCCTCTATAGGATCTGGCCCTCAGTGTAGATCAACAAGGGTGGGGAGTGTTCCATTCTCCTAAGGGAGGTAGTTGGATAGCATACTCTGCCTATCACCTGAGGATGACGCGTCCTGAAACTGGTGTAGCTAGAATGTTCCTAGCCATGACCATGGAATGTGAGCTCAGACCTATAGGGATGCAGAGGTCACATAGGCTCCTGTGCTGACTCTGGTCCCCAGATCAAATTGATGGGGTTTATAGTTAACAATATTTATATACTTTTCCCATATTTGGGGACTACTCTTTTCCTTAATTCTTCTTTCTGATCCTTTTTCCAACTATGACACCATCCCCCCAGACAATAACTTATGTTACCTGCATATTAGATGTCAGGCACAGGCAAAAACTAGTAGGGTCATGGGCCCCTTGGAATATATCTAAAATAGACCTACTAGCTTTTTCCAAAAGGAGACCCCTAAATCTTCATCTGCAATATTCCAGCCTTTAGGTTCATGATTAGTCAACAATTTGTTCTGCTTTATATCTTAACTCCTTTTTCAGCCACCAGGTTCCAGATTCTACCATGATGCCAATCGGACTTCCCAGGGCAGAGGCCCTCCCCCAATGTGTCCTGGAGCTCCACTTCCCCAGATCTCTGCCCCACTAGGGAAAGAGAGAGGTAGGCTGGGAGTATGGATCAACCTGTCAATGCCCATGTTCAGCAGGGAAGCAATTACAGAAGCCAGACCTTCCACCTTCTGTATCCCACAATGACCTTGGGTCCATGCTCCCAGAGGGATATAGAATAGGAAAGCTATCAGGGGAGGGGAGGCAATATGGAGGTGGTGGTGGGGATTGTGTGGAATTGTACCCCTCTTATCCTATGATCTTGTCAGTGTTTCCTTTTTATAAATAAAAATTAAGAAACAAACTATATATATGTATATATTTGGTGTGACAGACAGAAATTGAGAGAGGACAGGGAAATAGAGAGAGGGACAGAAAGATAGCACCTGAAGACCTGTTTCACTGCTTGTGAAACAGACTCCCTGCAAGTGGAAAATGGGGACTTGAATCCAGGCCCTTGAGATGGTTAATAATGTGCGCTTTACGTGGTACAACACTGCCCAACCTTGGTCAGCTATTTTCTAATGCAGTAACCACATATAACAGTTAAATCATTCAAAAATAGGGGTATAAAAGTAATGAAAAAGATATGACCTTTGAAAGGAGGACAGTCCAATCCCAAGCACTGACATAAATGCATTCCATTTAAACCCTCAGTTTAAGTTAGGCAGTAGTCTCAAAGAGCTTTTTATATACATATATCTTTCTAGCGCTTTGTTTTAGTTGGAATAGGAGAGTTCTATGGGACAGAAAAGGGGAAAAGCTTTCTTTGATGAGTTCTGCATTTGTAAACAGTACCTGCCAATTGACTAACATGCAATTACTTGAAACAATAACAACAACAACAACAAAATTTAGCTACTGCTTAAGGTGGTCACTTTGCATTATTCAGACCCTGAAGAAACAGGGGAAATGTCACTGATGTTACTGAGGACTGTTTGAAAAGAAAATGTTTGGACATTGGGCCAGGCAGTGGCACACCTAGTTAAGTGCTCACATTAAAGTGCGCAAGGACCTGGGTTCAAGCCCCTGGTCCCCACCTGCAGGGAGAAAGCTTCACAAGTGGTGAAGCTGGGTTGCAAGTGCCTCTGTGTTTCTCTCCTCCCTCTGAATCTCCTCCCACCCATATCAAGTTCTCTCTGTCTCTATTCAATAATAGAGAAAGAAAAATAAAAGAAAGTGTTTGGATGCTCTGGTGTCCCTTTGTTGTTGTTCTGCTAAGTCCTTAAGGTGTGCAGTTTAGTTGTTTATAAATAACATTAAAATTAAAAAACCTTACAAAAGATCAGTGAAGCTAAATGTTCTTCAAAATAGTAGACTAAATTGACAAACCCTTAGCCAGACTCACAAAAAAAAATTAAATTAAATTAATTTTAAAAAGGACAAGACTCAAATAGGACTTTAAATGAAAGAAATGATATTGGAACAAACACCACAGAAATGTATAGTATTATGTGAACAGCTATATGTGATTAAGGTATAGAACCTGTAAGGTATAGACAAATTCAAAGAATTATATAACCTTCCAAAATTGCACCAAGAAGAACAAAAAAACATGATTGGCCAATCACAGCCAAAGAAATTGAAACAGTCGTCAAAAAGTTTCCCAACAGTGGTCCACATGTTTTTTGTCGTTGTTGGATATGACAGAGAGAAATGGAGAGAGGAGGGGGAGATAGAGAGGGGAGAGAAAGACAGACACCTGCAGACCTGCTTCACCGCTTGTGAAGCGACCCACCTGGGAGCTCAAACTGAAATCCTTGTGCCAGGTCCATGTACTTCGTGCCATGTGTGCTTAACCCATTATGCTACCTCCCAACCCCTAATACCTATACTTTTTAAGCACTTCCAAAATGTTTAACACACAAGAGTACTCCTTTCTACCTTCCACTAAGCCAGCATTACCCTGATACCAAAAAGTGACAGAAACAAATCATAAAAAAAAAGAAAACTATAGTCCAATAACTCTGATATACATTGATGCTAAGATATTGGGGGGGGGATCCTAGCTGACAGATACAGCAGTATATTAAAAAGCTTGTTCATCATGAACAAGTGAAATTCATCTCAGGTGTGCAAGGCTGGCTCAGTATTCATTAATCAGTAAATATGATCCACCACATTAATAAAAAAAAGGGATGCATTGGATCGACCTTCTCGTGGTGCATCCCATGAGTACCCATTCATTGGGGAAACTGGCGATCCTTCCTAGCCGACTGAATCCACATGGATCCCAGTCACTTTCAAAGCCAGCAACAAGCAGCTCCTGACAGCTTTCAACCTGACGCTGTTGACTGGCTACGGAAGAAGGTCAAACGCTAGAAGAAGAAGAATAAAAAAAAAAAAACATGATTATCTCAACAGATGGGGAGAAAGCCTTTGACAAGATCCAACATACTTTAATGATCAAAGCACAAAAAATGGGAATAGGTAAAAAAAAAAAAATCCTTAATTTAGTGGAAGCCACATGCAGCAAACCTACAGCCAACTCATCGTACTTCATAGTGAGAAACTAAAAATATTCCCACTTGTCTAGAGGATCTATGTTGGGGGGTAAGGGAGTTTTGCAGAAAAATAATTATGCACATATCAACAACTGTATTTATTGGAAACCATCAAAATCCCCCCAATAAAGAAAAAGGTAATACTCCTGAAATCTGACAGTTATAAAAAAAACAATGCTAAATTACTAACACAAATGTTTAGGAAGAAAATGTCTGGAATATATGTCGGGCTAGTGACATGAGAGAGAGATGACCCAGGAACAGAGCTTGTGGCAGCGAGGCCGTTCAAATCTTTATTCATCCGAGCAGCCCAGAATCAGGCGGTAACACACTGGGTTAAGCACATGGCGCAAAGAGAAAGGGCTGGCGTCAGCCTCCAGGTCTGAGTGTGCTCACTCCTCAAGCCCAGAAAACTGCAGAAGCAACTCAGAAATGGAAGTGGCTTGACAATACCATACATGGTTAGGAAAGGGGCGGAGAAAGCTAAAAAGGGGGCTGGGAAACGTATGAACTTCCTTAGCAACTGTTGCTAGGGGTTTAACTGGTAGGATTAATAATTCCCTGCAGTCTTGAGGGTAGGAAAAGAATATATCAAATGAACAAAATGGGTGGGGGAAATAGGGTGGAGGCCTGAAGTCATTTGTTAGACAAAGCAGAACATTGATATGTAGATAATAAAAGGAATGCAGGGTGAAGCAGGAGAGCTGGCTTAATGTTTTAAGGAATGCCAAGACCCTGGAGGCAGAAAAATGCAGGGTTTCTGGAGACAGGGAAGCGAAAACTGGGAGCTGTATTTTCTCCCCAGCTCAATCTTAGCAAGAGGGAGTCTGTCAGGGAGATTCATTTCCTCAGTTCCCCATTTTTCAGTGGGAAAAGCTCTGCCATGCTCAACCTGGTTCTCACAGTATTCCCAAGAAACACAGACCTGCTTTCAAAAATTCTTGGACTTTTAAATGAACAATAGGAAATATTGTTATAACTTAGAAAATTATGAAACATTATTATTATTTTATCAGAGCACTGCTTAGCTCTGGCTTATAGTGGTGCAAAGGATTGAACCCAGGACTTTGGAGCCTTAGGCACAAAAGTCTCTGCATAACCATTATATTCTCTACCCCCACTGAACCCTATTTTTAAAAAATATTTATTTATTTATTCCCTTTTGTTGTCCTTGTTGTTTTATTGTTGTAGTTATTATTGATGTTGTTGTTGTTGAATAGGACATATAGAAATGGAGAGAGGAGGGGAAGACAGAGAGGGGGAGAGAAAGATAGACCCCTGCAGACCTGCTTCACTGCCTGTGAAGCGACTCCCCTGCAGATGGGGAGCCGGGGCCTTGAACCAGGATCCTTATGCTGGTCCTTGTGCTTTGCACCACCTGCGCTTAACCCACTGCACTACCGCCTGACTCCCTGAACTCTATTTTTTAAAAGCAAGAGGAAATCACTTTATCTCTTCTTTGAGGTTAGTTATATACACTGGAAAGGGCCTATATGAAAATAATGTGTAATGGAGGACATCAATTGTCTTAGGATAAAAAGGTTACTACCATAGAAGTAGCTTCCTGAAAATCTGGAGAGAATCATTACATTGATCACATAAGATAATGGTCCAAAACCATCAGTTGATATTTACTGTTATAGAGATTCATAATTGAAATTATAAACTTCTTTCTGTTTCAAAAATTCCCATCTTATGTTTAATTAATTAATTTGAAGAAAAAAAATACTTGGAGACTATATTTTAGAGGACCTTCTCTGAAATATTTTATTTTTATTTATAAAAAGGAAACACTAACAAAAACCATAGGATAAGAGGGGGACAACGCCACACAATTCCCACCACCAGAACTCTGTATCCCGTCCCCTCCCCTGATAGCTTTCCTATTCTTTATCCCTCTGGGAATATTTCTATAGATGTCTTAAAGCAAACTAGAAATGTTATACATGTACAACTATTGTATTTTGCTATCAACTGTAAATCCTTAATCCATTAATAAAGAAATTAAAAGAAAACTAAAAGAAATGCAAAAAAAAAAAAGCAAACTAGAAGGAGAAATTACGATGAACATGATATTTTTGAGATATCCAACTGAAATACTGATTCAGCTTCCTTCTTTTTCTCAGTTTACTAGTGGCAGTGAGTGAGTATTCCTTCTCTAATGGTTAAATTCTTGAGTATGGGAGGGAAAATGGGTGATTTGAGAAATAAATGAGTCAAGTTCAAACCTTGGCTATGCAAATTGGGTATTTAGTCCTACAAATGATTTGCTTAGTTTATAATACCTCTGAGGGAATTAAAGAAGGCGGCTATATTTAAAGTGTTTGGAAAATGTGGTAGTCAAAAAGGGATTAAACACATGTCTTGATGACACTTTATGTGTTTGGGGGTATTTGAACAGGGTGGACTATTAACACACACACATTCAGTTACCATCATCTAATATAGTTATATTCCATAAATTCTCACTGACAGCCAAAACTGAATCACTGTTCCCAGGGAAAACATAGACTCATGTTTTCATGAGCTTCTAGTAACATTCTCATCAACTTTTCAGTATATGTCCTTGTTTTATACATGTTTTATGTTTTAAAATATCTTCTTTAATATGTATTATCAATGCATTAGCATTGCACTGAAGGCCAACAGCTTTGTAAATGCATTTGTGCATAGAACAAATACAAATCTGTGACACAAACTTTGTTGTTTAAATGAAGGAACAAAAAGGTGAGATGATAATTGTGTAGGTGGACCAATTCGTATAAAACTTTTGCCTTTCAAATAGTATTCTCTCTTACACAAAAAGCAGAATTATAGGTAAGAGACATTCATAGAATGGTAAGTTGATGTCCAGTTGTTTTCTCCTATGCTAATAACTGGCTTTAAAAACCCATTGTCTACTTTCTGGCAGCATGAAAAAAGATAAGTTCAGCTCTGCAGAATTTCATGCTTTTTTTTTTAATCAAGACCATAAACAAAATATCAGTATGTTGTTGTTGTTTTTTTTCCCCGGCAACTCCAAAATCTTCGCTAGTGACCTGGAGAACCACAGAATTCCTTACTTTGCACTTGCCATACACAGAGTGATGTGTCTCAGAACCCAAAAGCGAAACTGGTGTGCTCAGTTTTAGCGCTCCTTTTATGGTTAGAGTAAGCAAACTTCATCTCCTTTTCATCTGTCATGTCCCAGAAGTTCAACTTCAGAGCTCAAGCTTTAAATAAGGCATTTTGGGTCTCAAGGTCTCTTTTCAAATAGATAAACCTTCCAACATTGTCAGCAAACTCAGCTCCAAGATAAATGTGCATATGTGGGAGCTGGACGGTAGAGCAGCAGGTTAAGCCCATGTGGCACAAAACGCAAGAATCAGCTTAAGGATCCCGGTTTGAGCCCCTGGCTCCCCACCTGCTGGGGAGTCACTTCACAAGTGGTGAAGCAGGTCTGCAGGTGTCTATCTTTCTCTCCCCCTCTCTGTCTTCCCCTCCTCTCTCCATTTCTCTCTGTCCTATCTAACAATGATATCATCAGCAACAAAAATAACTACAATAATAATAATAAACAAGGGCAACAAAAGGGAAAATAAATATTTTTTAAAATGAGCATATGTTATTTTTTTTCAATTTTCTTTTTGGAACAAAAAGAAGTTTAATTTGTTTTAGAAGAAACACAAGATTATTTGTAATGCAATTTAGCAGACAGCTTTATGTATCTGATGCTGGTGAATGAGTCCAAGGCCTCACACATGTACAACACTGCTGAGTCACCTCTCGGCTCTATTTCTATTTTATTTTATGGAGAGGGATGGAGAAGAAGACGAAAGAAACAGACACCAACATAATACTTACCACCCATGCAGCTACCCTAATACTGTGCTTAAGGTTTCTATAGGCTGGTTGGGATTGTACCCAGGGCCTGAGGCATGGTAAGGCATATGCCTTACCCAATGTGCCACCTTCTGTGTTGTTGAGATCATTTTATAAAGATAGTTTGCTTTCCTTTACAATAGATGTTCTCTTTTTCTCGTCAGATAATAGCCCAGCTTTCTGCCTTCTGCCCTCAGGGCACCCAGAAAGGTTCACAGACCTCTTTTGAGGTACATAGTCTAAGCAGTGGCACACCTGGTTAAGCACACACATTACAGTGTGCAAGGACCCAGGTTCAAACCCCTGGTCCCCACTGCAGGGGGAAAGCTTCATGAGTGGTGAAGAATATAAATATTCTGAGGATAGAATGGAGAATGATTCTTTGAACTCGGATTCCATCTTATAATGAAGACTCAATTTTGATACGATCCCTAACTGATGCAACCAATATTACATGCCCAGGAGTTGAAAGCCACTGATCCTCTTGAGTTTGTCTACTCACAGAGAAACTGATCATTCCAAATGAAAACTTTCTTTCTTGTCACAAAGCCATGGAGCCAGGATGCACCCTAGGGGGTGATGACCTGTGCAGCCTCACATGGTCCACACTTATAAGGGCTTTGCTTTTGCTGCTAAATTCTAAAAATCCTCAATAATATTTTAACAAGAAGCACCTTCATTTATTTTCATTTTACACTGGACCTTATACCATATGAACCTGGTCCCATGTGGAGCCAATTAAAGACAGAGGGAAGACTTCATAGATTCTCAGTGCAATGCTTTTTTCCCCCCAACTATGCTAAATGATCCAACATTAAGTCTGAAATAGTGTGCGTGCGCGCACACACACACACACACAGTCTTCTGTGCACCATCACACTGGGTCTCCAGAATCCATTCATCTACAGAGGGCAGGCAGGCTGTGAGCCAATCTCCCGCACCACCACAGGCACACACAATAGAATCATACTTCAGTCCCACAGTGCACCAACCCAGCTTATCTTTATTAAAGGAATGAGACAGGCTAAGAGTACAGTCACTTTCTGGGTAAACAGTGGCCTTTATTCATTTCAACTACACATCATGTAGCTGACTTTATGCATATGGAACAAAGCAGCTAGAGAAATAAACTGATCCTTTATTATCTAAGAACAATTACCTGACTTTTGCTTTGGCAGTCTGCCCTGTAATACCTTTCCTCTGGATTCCTTCAGCTTCCTGGCTTGAGCTCTCTCCCAACCCATTATTTTATACAAAGGTGAATAAATCACCCTGAAACTCTTGTTATCTTATTTTCTCTGTGTTCCTTCCTATTCCGTCCTCCCAGTCTTTGAGTGGTTTAGGAAAAATTAATGTCCATGTCTCTGGCAAATGCATGACACCTCTATTTCAGTTTTCAAACAAGTATTAAGAGCAGGGACCAAACCTTTGTGTGGAAGGTTCATTTTTCATATGAGTAATTGAATCCTTTGCTTCAAGATTTTCTTTCAAGAGGTAAAGACAACTGATGACTCAATGAAGTGTCTTATAAAATGTTTGTCACAACTTGATAGCAAACGGTACAGCTAACTTTCATACAAGGCAGTGATGGAGGAGAAGGAGAGATGTCAATGGAAAGTCATTTTCTTGCTGTTTATGGCTAGACGGTTTTTCCAAGTTGCTGAAAGAAATAAGAACCCTTTATTTCATCAGACACTACTTGATGTCATTAATCTTTCTTTAGGGTTAAAATCTGGGCTGTGAGGTTTTCCAAAGTGACAACCACACTAAATTTAACTGAATTTCAACTAATAACAATAGAATGCCTCTTTTTCTTTCTTTGTGGTCAGACTCCATGCCTGTGGAATTCCACCATTCCCAGAAGACTCCTTCTTTACCCCTCCTTTAATTTCAGATAGAAAAAGAGAAGCAGAGAAGTCAGGTGATGGTGCACCTGGTTGAACACACACATTATTTACAATGTGCAAGGACCTGGTTCAAGCCTCCGGTCCCCCCTCTCCTCTCTGGGGGTAAAGCTTCACAAGTGGTGAAGCAGGGCTGTAGATGTCTCCATGTCTCATTCCTTCTTTATTTCCCCCTCTCCTCTCATTTTCTGTCTTTATCCAATAATAACCAAATAAAAATATTTTAAAAAGAGAGAGATGTTTTCCATTAAGAAGCAACTATCTGTTCTGTAAGGACTGTGAACTTTTAAGTGACACATCCAATTTCCAATATTTTTCAGTCCAGTAGAAGTGATACATCTTGCAATTTAATGGACCGTCTTCTAGCAAGTGTGTCTCATGGAATACAGCGCACCGTGATACTGTGTGGGTAAGTCACCCTGTGTGCTTACAGATGGTAGGAAATTCCACCCTATTCTTCAGACAAATCTTTTACACTTGAGTGAAATAGATCAATGATTCCCAATGACTCCCAGTCATACAGGTCAGCTAGTGAGTTGCTCAGGATTGTGGACAGACTGTTTAGCAATTTATTTAGGTTGTTTCCTGATATTTTCTTTTCCTAGAAATTCATTTATCACCCCCCCCCCACAAGTACCTTACCTACCTATCTGATTTCTTATCGCTGCCTCCTTCTCCCCGAGACTTGGAATTTTTTAGAATGTAATTCAGTGCTACCTGTCATAATCTTCCTTTGCAATGGGAATTGAAAACCAGGTAATGGTAGAATGAATGTGAGATTTATGAACAGCACCACTCCACTGTTCAAGGACCTTCACCTGGGTGCTGTGCACAGTACTCTCACGTAGTGCTAGGATGTGTAACCTGATGCTGAGGAATTATTCTGATGCATTCTCCACCCCCAGGTTTTACCACACCCCGCGAAATCCTAGCAGTGCCCCTTTCAACCAATCCTGTCCCCACACGTCACCCCTGGTTGTTGCCCAATAAAAGCTCTCCCACTCCCCCCTCTCTCTGCGCCCCCCCCCCCCCTCACCCGGTGGTGAGGTAGCTGGGACGCCATTTTCGGCTGACTCCACGTGGCCTGGGCCACCCCCTCCTGATCCAATAATAAAGATTTGTGTACCCCACTTGTTCCGGACCTCCTCTCTCTCTCTTCTCCGCGGCGCAGCCCGACAGTAACCTGTATCCTTGTACACAGTAAAGTGTGCAGTCTACTGAGCGAGCTTTTTCCCAACCCCAATAATTTTTGTTTTTATTTTGCTTTTCTTCACCTAGAATCTGAGCAGCATTAGAGGATAAGGAAGAATAATTTCCCTGAAGGAAGGCAGGGTAGGAAGAAAGTTTCTATAACAAAATGTCAGAAACCTCCTGGCTAACAGTCTCAAATGATCTACTTCAGCTTCACAAAGAACAAAGAACTTAGTTCTTAAAACAATAGTAAACATTTACTGATAAACCTATATTTTGGAAAGGCTTTGGCTAAGTAGTTCTTTGTTCCATTGAATGTCAGTGGAATTGTTTGATCTCATTTCCTTGAGAGCTCATCTGGAGTTAAAATGACCATGGTGATTTCACTCACATATTGTGGTTCTTCAGTAGTAGCGGCTGAAAGGGTCGAGGCTACTTAGTTCTTTTGCCACAAAGTGGGTGGCCTGTGATAGCAGACTTCTAAATGGTTAATCAAGAACTGACACAGCATCCCTTCTGCTTCATTCCACTGGTTACTGCGATTGACAGCACCAGCTCAGATGCAAGAGGAGAGGAAATTAATTCAATTCTTGATGGGAGAAGTAAAGTGCACAAGCATGAGTGGGTGGGATGGTTGATAAGTCACTGGAGAAAAGGCTCAGAGTAACTTTCAGCCTTCCTCCAAACTCAGAGATAAGAATTCAAAGTTTCCTAGGGGAGTTTCACTTCATAGATTAGAAAAGTCACTGGAAAACACCTTTATCCAGTTGGCATGATGGAATGCTGCAAAGATGCCAACTGGACTTCCCAGGGCAAACAACCCCACCAATATGTCCTGGAGCTCCGCTTCCCCAGATCCCTGCCCCACTAAGGGAAGAGAGAGGCAGACTGGGAGTATAGATCAACCTGTCAATGCCCATGTTCAGTGGGGAAGCAACTACAGAAGCCAGGTCTTCCACCTTCTGCACCCCACAATGACCCTGGGTCCATGTTCCCAGAGGGGTAAAGAATAGGAAAGCTATCAGGGGAGGGGATGGGATATGGAGTTCTGGTGTTGGAAATTGTGTGAATTGTACCCCTCATCCTATGGTCTTGTCAGTGTTTCCATTTTAAAAATAAAAACTTAAAAAAACACATTTATCTCCATTCAACATAGCTGCACACTATATACTCATTTCAAACTTATTTGGATTATAAGTCAGTTTCATTACTGAGTCAAAACTGTGGGCAAAGTAACACACTAGTTTAGTAGAATTAGATTATGTTCAAGTCTTATTAAAATTTTTTGTTATCTTTATTTATTTATTGGATAGAAACAGGTAGAAACTGTGAGGGAATGGGGATATAGGAAGAAAGGCAGAGAGACACCTGCAGTCTTGCTTCACCACTTGCAAAGATTTCCCCCTGCAGGTGGGGACTGGGGGCTCAAACTTGTGTCCTTACACATTATAACATGTGTGCTCAACCAGGTGTGCCACCACCCGGCCCAGATCACATGCAAATCTTCCATATATTCACCCAATCAAGCTCAACGTCAATCAATGCAACAGAAGGGGTCTTAGAAGCAGAATTTAGAAGCAGACCAACACTAAATCTTATCAGTCTGAATGTGCAAAACTAAAATACATCCAGTTTGTTGGGAATTTAGGCTTATTTACATTAATCCAAATTGGGGAGCAATGAGGTACTTCCTTTTTCCTTCTCCCCACCCCCTATCCTAAGTACATCCTCTTCTGACCTGACACTTCTGCCTCAGGAGATATATATAGGACAGGATTGTGATTAGAGATAGCTAGCTTGCACTGCATTCCTCATCAATAAAGACTGAACTGCGTTCCACTCAGCCATGAGTCCCTGGTCGTCTCTCTCACGCCTGCGAAGCTAGCCTGGCTATTTAGTATAATTTTTGTTTGTTTCTTTCCAGCTGAAAGTAGTTCTTTACAATTTCAGGTAAATAGGGAATGTATTCTTGGTAAAAATAAAGTAAAAAGTTTCTCTTCAAATTTCAATTCACGTCTGGTGACTGTTTTTTTTATTATTATGCTTTTCTTTATCAGAATGTCCTCAAGAAATCATCTATCATGCAGTGTGTTACCTGTCACTAACTAGCTGCTCAACACTGGGCAAAATATCCTCCCCTACCCTCCTTTGAAGACAACTGAGTTTGAATAACAAATATATTAAAATTCTAGTAGAAGGAAAAGGAAAAATATCATGATAGTTAACACTTATTCTTGCAAAATATTTTACAGGTTCCCATTTGATTTCAATTTATAAGATCACATATATTTTTAATAGTGTATGACTTGGCAAATTAAAATGAATATTCAATTGATAAAAGAATGATCAAAGAATTTTAAATGTTTCCGTTGTGGGGAAAAATCTCTTCCCTTTAATCATTTCTGTTGGGACACCATGTATCATTTCAACATTTTTTTCCCCAATCCTAATGAGAGTTGTGACTTACTACCAAATGATCAGATTTCATTCACACATGTTTTTTTTTTTTTCGGTTTATTGAGAGAAATTCACTGTATAACGTGAGTACTGAAGAAAACATATTCAATTTATCTTCTGGGGAATCTTGGCTTTTATTCTGGTTAGGACCTACTCAAAAAAGAAAAGCTAAGAGATGGGGATCTCTGAGATTGAACAACTTAACCTTTTATCAGTTTTGTTCTATTTTCCTTCGGTATACAATTTCTTTTGAGTCAGGAGTCTGAAGATGATTAAATATTTGAAAATAACTGCCTAAGGGAACACATATGACTTTCTAAACCTTGCAAAATCTACTTAAATATTGCATGCAATTCTCCTACTGATGACCTACAAGGTTTTTTTGTTTGTTTGTTTTACTGAGAGCTATAATATAGACTATTAGAATGACCTTTCACATGCTCCCAAGTCCCTCTATAGTTCTACCCTTTGGTTTGACTGAGCCTTGTGTGAATGCCAAAGGCATCCCTGGCTAAAGAGGCTACTCAAACCTGGCAATGGTGAGAGGGTGGGGTTGGGAGGGGGGGCCTAAGTCATAAAGCTTCAGAGAATTCTCAAATGTGAATTCTGACCCAAGTGCCAGAGTGGTTCACTAGTGGGCGATGCTGAGTAATCTTACTTTGGACTTCTTCAATTCATGTTCTGTTAATGGGTTTTAGCCACAGCTCAAAAGGTTAGGAATTAAAGACCCCATCTCCACCTCTTTTTATTAAATTATTCTAACCTCATCCTAGGTAATTCATCACTGTCTCACTTATTCTTGGTCTACATGTTGAGAAAGGAAAGGCCAGTTTATGTAATTACCCTCTCCATCTTCCCAAACACGTTATAAGAAAACAGGGATTGAGTCCAGTTTCTTTGAAATTCGAAAGGATGACCCTTTCCAGTTGTAAATGTTGTGTTATAGATAGTTCTAAGAGTCTCGTGCTTCTTAAGAACTCTTTTCTCTTAATGGAATCATATCCCTTTCCTTAATCTTGATCATTCTCAGTGTTGATTTAAGTTGGATATTTGAGTATCACGGCTAGATGGATAGCTTCTGCTATCCATTTATTACACAGCACTCCTACAGTGGACACAAATTTTCTGAAGGCTGCTCAAAGAAAGAATATAGAAGTCAGGTCTTTCACACACCTCCAGAGATTGCCTCCACCAGTTCGTGGTGTTGACATTCTATTTTGTGTACATTATGCCGAAGAGAGAGTTGAGTGGTGACCTGCTCTCCCTGGGCCCCCCTTACTTCCTCTCTGTATCTCTCTCACCAGAGAAAGTACTTACGTTATCACACATATGACCTCAGTTCCAGCATGGCCCTAACCACACTGAGGGAAGCTTTGGTACTTTGATTTTAGTCTCAAGCAGTAATGTCCTGGTCATGACAAAATAATTAAAAAATAAAACAATAAGTTATACTGAAGAGGTGGAAGTCTTGACCTCATCGAACCTATGGGATGAATTTTTGTTCCCTCAAATTTATATGTTGATGGCTTTGATACTCCCCATCCCCAATGTGGCTGATTTTGAAGATATAATTTAGGGAGAGAATTGAGGATCACTGAGTTTATAATATGGGCATAAATATCACAGGGCTATAAGAAGAGAGAGAGATGCCAAGGACATGCACGGAAGAGAAAAGGTCAAGTGAGGACATAACAAGAAGAGCAGCCTTAGGAGAAACCAACTCAGTCAGCCCAGCAATGTTGGATTTTTAGTTTCCAGAAATGTGAGAAAATGACACTCTGTTGTTTTAGTTACCTAGTGTATGGTATTTTGGTTTGGAAGTCCTAGAAGAGAAAAATAGAACCACTTAACTTTGTATCTGAAAAAGTTGGTCAACAAAGCCCCTGTGATAGTAAAAGAAAAGGAAGGAAGAAAGAGGAAAGAAGAAAAAAAAATAGTAAAGGAAGAGAAGAAAGAATGTGGGAAAATTCAAAGCTAAGCTCACCAAGGCATATAATAAAGTAGCAAATACAGAGAATTTTTTCTTAAGTAAAAGGAAAAAAATACCCATAAAGGAACCCTTATAAGGCTATCAACTACAAGTGCTAAAGGTCAGAAAGAACTAACATGATATATTCAGTGGCTTTTGTTTCTTTCTTTCTTTCTTTCTTTCTTTCTTTTTTTTCTTTTTCCTATGAGACAGAGTGAGAGTTGAGACATCTGTAGCAGAGCCCTCCTAACACTCATAAAGCTTTTACCCTGTAGGTGGGGACAGGTCTTGGGGAAAGCAATGTGTGAGTTGTACCAGCTATACCAACCACCACCCACTCCCCTATTCATAGTTTTGAATGGAAAAACATTCAGCCAAGAATACTCTAACCAGTCAAGTTATATCACTTAGGTTTGAAGAAGTAACAGGGTATTTTTCAGACAAATAGCAGTTTAATGAAATTCATTACCACGTAACTAGCCCTACAAGAAACACTAAAGGGATTTACAGAAAAAGGAAAGCAGAGAATGATTTTATGAGATACTTTTATTTTTTTCCCCCATTTCTTCTTTGAATACCATATTTCTTTATTTTACCAGAGCTCTACTTAGCTCTAGTTTACGGTGATGCTGGGGATTGAACCTAGAATCCTTGGTGCCTCAAACATGAAAGTCTTTTTGCATAACCATTATGCTATTTTCCCAGCCCAAAATATTTTTTATTATTATTATTTTTAAATTTCTGACAGAGAGAAATTGAGAGGGAAGTGAGAGAGAGAAAGAGAGACAGTTGCAACACTGATTCACTGCAACTTATTTTGAAGTGGTATAAAGCTGTAACTCTAGAACATTTACAAGTTTATAAACCAGAGATACCTCAGAAAGGACCTTTTTTTAACTTAAAAAAAAGTCTGTTCACTCCAAAAATAGGGGGAAAGTGAGAGAAAATTAAAAGTTTTAAGTCAACATTATCTTTATCTTCCAGTAGCTGAAAGGCCTCTTATGTGGAGAATTATATCGGACTTATGTGTGTCTAGGAGGACCTAAATCAGATAGAAATTTATTATTTGTTTTTTATTTTCAATTATCTTTATTTTATTGGATAGAGACAGAGAAATTGAGAGGGGAGGGGAGATGGAGAGGGAGAGAGACACCTGCAGCCCTGCTATCCCACTTGTGGAGCTTCCCCTCTGCAGGTGGGGACCAGGGATTTGAACCTGGATCCTTGCACACGGTAACATGTGTGCTCAAACAAATGCACCACTGCCTGGCCCCAGATGGAAATTTTGAAAAGAAAGATGTCTGGCTCAATTCCAATAAAGAATTTTTATCTGTTTAAGCCACTCACGTGAAATATGAGCCGAAGGACTAAAAGGAGGTGAGATCCCTTCACACAAACCACTATTTGCCAGGGCTTAGAAGCACAACATAGAATGCTGTCCTACTATGTGCTGATGTGGTGGTGCTGCGAGGAAGACTGAGGAGAAGGGTTATCAGTAGTGAACTCATGAATGAATTGCATGATATCTCTCTATATCTATATACTTCATGCTTGGCTTGCTTTAAAACATAAATGAGTGTTTGTTGAAAAGGTAATCATATAGAGTCATCAAAAAAAAAAACCAGGAGTCAAGCGGTAGCGCAGCGGGTTAAGCACAAGCAGTGCAAAGCGCAAGGACTGGTGTAAGGATGCTGGTTCGAGACCCCGGCTCCCCACCTGCAGGGGAGTCACTTCACAGGTGGTGAAGCAGGTCTGTAGGTGTCTGTCTTTCTCTCCCCCACTCTGTCTTCCCCTTCCTCTCTCCATTTCTGTCTGACAACAATAACTACAACAACAATGAAAAACAACAAGCGCAACCAAAGGGAATAAATAAATAAAATAAATATTTTTTAAAAAATCACCCTCTAGAATCTTGTACTGAATTAGAAGTCTAGCAAAATCCCCAGGTAAAATTGAACAGAAGATTCTTTTTCCCAGGATGAGTATGATGTGATCTGAATAAGCTGTTAATGTGCAGAGGTAAACGTTGGGCACCAGGTACTGGCACATCTGGTTAAGCAACACATTACAGTTTGCAAGGACCTGGGTTCAAGTCCCTGGTGGCCAATATGTAGGGGGAAAGCATCATAGGTGGTGAAGCAGGGCTGCAGGTATCTCTCTGTCTCTCTCCCTATCTCCCCCTCCCCACTCAATTTCTCTCTGTCTTTATCCAATAATAACTAAATAAAAATTTTAAAAATATATACATAAACAAATGTCAGTCTTTTGTTATAATGGTCCAGGGTGACGTCTCTGGTTATGATGAAACCGTCTTTTCTGTGAGTAACCTTTGAAGGAAGATCGCTCTGACTGGCTTCACGTCTGCAATTACTGTTCACCATCATTCAGCACCTTTCAGGCCCTGCAGACACCCAGCCCATCCCTACCTCTTTATCTGTTCCCTTGGCTCCCATTGATGTAAAGGGGGATGTCAGGAGGCTCTGGTTCAAGTGGGCTCCAATGAGCAGATGGTGCCTCTACCCTCCACAGTCTCTCCTTGAGTCCCGATTCTTAAATAATCATTATAAATGGGGTGGATGATGAAGTGAGCAAAGGCTTTCCAAGGGGGGTGGGGGGGCTGGAGGTCGGTCCACAAAGCAGCAGCATCTAAGAAGACAGAGCTGTGCTGCTTATTACTGTCGTCATAAGCAACACAAAAGCGTCCCGATAAGTTATTGTTTGCAAACATGGTGCTCACTTGGTAGATGATTGTCGTAATCTGATGAATGAAATGACAATGCCAACAGGATGTTTCAGCTTGCTGCATCTCTGGCCGACCCACGGTGGACAGTTCCCTCCAGAACATCAATTCTCAGTAGCCTTGTCAGACGACTGTTTATCAAAAGATGAATGTGTGTGGCAATCTCAGGTAAAGGAGGCTGATGTATGTATCGCTAATGATCAAAATAATCAGTTGAGTAATAACCGGCATGTGTGTTTGTCAACTAGCAAGATGAGACACATTAGCATTCTGAGGGCCACCTCACCTTGATTTTCAGGCTGGCTGGTGTGTGACAACTGCCCAAGATCATCCGGGAGTGAATATGCAGTCTTCCCTAGACATAATTAAACTGCCAGAGCAGATACAGCTACATAGCATTGATATCTCAATGACACCAGATAGTGTCTAAGTAATGAAAACATTGTACGAGGGGTAGGCACAGCACATAGAATGGAGAAATTCTGTTCTGTTTCCTCTATTGTGAGGGAGCGCATCAAAAACCCTCCTCTGGAGGAGGTTTGTTTGTTGGCATCGAGGAAGCTTTCATTTCTGGATATGTTGTTGTTGTTGTTGTCTTCTCTTGCTGTGCTTTAGTTGTATAACAAGAGTTTTCTTCCCCTTCCCTATCTAGATTGAATAACTCAGCATTCTTCTGCATGAGAGACACACAGTTTGTTGTGACAAAAATATAGAACCAGGGCTCCTTTGTCTGTGAAGATATGAAAACCACCCAGCTGGGCTCAGAGATCTCTAACTGGTGATTAATTGGCACACTGTGTCTTTCTAGTATTCTCTAATGCCACAGAAGAGCCCTCACTCCCATTCCAGGGGCCCTTTCTTGTTTATGTCTGTGTCCCTTAGAACATCTGGCATAATAACTCAAAGTATGGCAAATAAATGTCTATTTCCAGCCTTTTGCCAGTTTAGGGGTTGTTTGGGTATTATATTATTTATGTCTATTTATCTTCTTATCAGTCCATCAATTTCATGAAATCAACAGTTTCATAAATAAAATAATTTAAAAAACAAACAAAAAAACCCTCTTTTTCCTGAAGTCTGGATAACTCCCAGAAGCCTAGAAATGGACCTACCCCTATGACTGGCAATCCTTTTCCTGGGAATATATCCTAAGGAACCAAACATACCCATCCCCCCCAAAAAATGTGTGTATATCTTTGTTCATAGCAGAATAATTTGTAATAGCCAAAATCTGGAAGCAACCTAGGTGTCCAACAACAGATGAGCGGCTGAGAAAGCTGTGGCCTACTGTCTGCAACCTTAGGAGAACTGCTATGGCTTGCAATGGAGAGACTGGGGATTCAGAACTCCAGTGGTTGAAACGGTATGGAATTATAGCCCTGTTGAAATGTGATTTAGTTTTTATTTTTTAATATTTATTTATTTATTTATTTTCCCTTTTGTTGCCCTTGTTTGAAATGTGATTTATAAATCAATATTAAATCACTAATAAAGTTTAAAAATGAAAAAAAAAAAGAAAGAAAGAAAGTTGTGGTATATAGACACAATGGAATACTACTCAGCTATTCTGTTCACCTTGGACAGAGTTTGAAGGGATCATGTTAAGTGAGTTAAGCCAGAAAGATGAATGAAGGATGAATATGGGATGATCCCACTGATTAAAAAGAAAGAGAGAGAGATTGAAAAATAAGAACAGAAAGTGAAACACAAAGCAGAACTTGAAGTGGGTTTAGTGGATTGCATGAAAGCATTAAGACTCTGGGGGAGGGGGAGTTTTGGGGCCCACCATAGCAGGGTCCACCGTAGTAGGGCTATGGCTGGTGCTTGGTGCATACATGACAGATCCACCACTCCATTACCAGTGGAGACAGACAGAAGTAGAGAGGGGGAGGGAAAGAGAATGAAAGAGAGAGCCAGAGAGCGGGAGTGAGAGAGAGAGAGAGAGAGAGAGAGAGAAAATCAGACATTCCTCTAGTACATGTGTTGCTGGGAATCAAACTCAAGACCTCATGCTTGAGAGTTCAATACTTTATCCATTGAGCCACCTCCCAGACTACTTCATCTAATTTTTTTAAAGATTTATTTTATTTATTTCATGTGAGTTAGAGAGAGAGAGAAAGAGATCATGTGAGAGATGCAGAAAAAGAAGAGAAGCCAGAATATCACTCCAATCACTCCAGTTCCTGTAACACCAGGGATTGATCCAGGAACCTCATACATACAAGACGTGTGCTTTACAAGCTGTGCTTTTTCTCCAGTCACTATGTTGAATTTTTAGGCCTTAACAGTGCTATAACAAAATAATCGCATTGCTTAATAGGAAGCATTTACTGTGGCCTGAAAAATGGCTCAGTAAGTAGAGTGCAGGAATTGCAGGTATGAAGTCCTGAGTCTCATATGACTGAATAGTGCATTAATCTTTCCCTTAAATAAATAAATTATGGAAAACAACAAAACACCCCCCCCACAAGTTCTAGAGGTTGGAAGGTCCAAAATAAAGGTACTGAATTATATGGTGTTTGATGAGAGATTCCTTTCTGGTTCCAGAAGGCTGCCTTCTTACTGCTTGTTCCCAAGACAAAGGAGGGGACTGCTCTTTTTCTTCCTATAAGGGCACTAATCCTACCATGGAACTGCACATACTCATGTCTTCATCTGAACATAATCAACTCCTAAAGGTGCCAACTATCATCACACATGGATTTTGTTGGGGCATAAAGATTCTGTTCAACCCCTTAGAACCAGCCACATTTCTTAGTATCCTAAATACTACTAAATGTATGAGCTATCTATAAGCTTGGGCTTAACCATCTCTAAGATTTCACCAACAATCTCTATTTTGCATGCCACCTACAAACAGAAATACAAATTTGGCTAACAGATAGTACCTCTCAGACTCTGGGCTCTCAAATACTTCCTGACTTTGATGTGATCATTTTCTCTTGCCCAGTCAATACTCAACAATCCTCTGTGTATGCACAGGGGAATTTTCTTTTTCTTTTTTTTTTTCTCCCGGGTTATTGCTGGGTGCCAGTACTACAAATCCACTGCTCCTGAGGCATTTTTTTTTTTTTTTTTTTACTTTTTGGATAGGACAAAGAGAAATTGAGAGAGGAAAGGAAGATAGAGATGGGGAGAGAAAGATAGACACCTGCTGACCTGCTTCATCACTTGTGAAGTGATTCCCCCTGCAGGTATGGAGCCAGATCTTGTGCAGATCCTTGTACTGTCCTGCTATGTGCACTTAACCTGGTATAGCACTGCCCAGCCCTCCAGGGGAATTTTTCTTAACACAACCCTCTCAATGAGGTGAATCCCCCCTTTTCTCATGGGTACTATTGGTCCTCCTGCTGGGTTTCTTGAGTTATTCTAAACTTTTTTAGACAAGTCTCTTCAGCCAATCCATGGACTTAATTGTTTGCTATCCCAGTTGTCACATTTGGAGCTCCTAAGCCATGTACTTCTTGGAGCCTCTAGAAAAGTTATAGAAAATAGTCAGGAAAAAACAACCTATCCTGCTTCACCATAAATTCTTGCCAATGAATAAAACCGAACTGCTAACAACTCATGGTAATCAGGTGGCATTTGATTCATTATTTATTATCTCTAAACTTTCTCCCCTCTAAATACACCTTTTGCCAAAATGCTTCTGGAATATTTATAGTTATTCTATAAAAAGAAGTTTTCATGATCATATATTGGGGGGGATGTAGGGTTGTTAGTGAATTATTCTCCTTTCTGAACCCCATTCTCTAAAAGTAGTGTTTTGTTTTGTTTTTTTAGTTTCTTTTGAAAAATTTCTGTTCACTCTTCTCTTCATACTTGTGCTCAGATTGTTTCCCAGGGCTGGAATGTCATTCTTTATCCTCTTCCTCATACCAAACCCTTCTCAGCTAAGATCCAATGACCTCTTTCATGCAACTTGACCATAACGACCTAGTTGCTCTGTGGCATTAATTTTCACGTGAGAGTAGAGAGCGATTATTTAACCTTTCCTACTGGAGTCTATTCTGACTCAGCTGTATGTTTTGTGAAACTAAGAATTCTGCCTCACTTCTCTTCTTTTTTTTAAGATTTTAGTTATTAACTATAATATATATATACATATATATATCAGCAATAACATTTCAAAAATAATTTGGGAAAATACATTTAATTTAAAATAAAAATCAAAGCATATCTAAAAATAACCTAACTGAAAAAAAAAATAGAGGGCAGAGATAGGTAGCATAATGGTTATGCAAAGAGACTCTAATACCTGAGGTTCCGAAGTCCAGGTTCAATCCCCTGCATCACTATAAGCCAGAGATGAGTAGCGCTCTAGTATAAACAGAATGAAGCCTAACGCACACTGAAACTGTTGTTATAAAAGTATGTAAAAAGATATGAATAAAGAAGAAAGGCAAAAAAAAAAGAACTCTACATTGCATAAAATGATTACCAGTGCCACAAAATATACACTAACAAATCCAGTCAACTTTAACTTCTTTTGGCAATCAACAGCAATAAAAAATTCTAAAGGGTAAATTTAAAGATAGATAAAAGTGAAATAAAAGTTGTATATAACTTCAAAAATATTGTAGATGCTCTTTAATGATTAAATGTTTGTTATATATTAAGCACTATACTATCAAATTTAATTGTGTTACATCATTAGGGGTTTTACTACTGTTCTTTATTTTTAAAAACTTTATGAGGGGGGGTTAATGCAAAGGATTCTGGGTAGGGAGGAAAGGGGTAAGCAGAAAGGACTCTAAGATACTGATATATGATGGGCCAGGGGGCCCTAGGTGGGGGAGCAAGTATCTCCCACATATTTATTAGGGAGAGGTGAGAGGTTATGTCTGTACATCTAAGTTGTACTGAAAGCCTCAATTCTCTTTTATCTCCATATAAAGGGGGAAGTTTATAGGCACTTATTGATTTGATTTAGGTCTGAGTCTATTGCTGTCTGATTGGCAGTTTCAGTATTTGATTCTTAAATACTTGAATTTCCCCTTAATTGATCCTGGAATTTATAATCTAAGTGCCAGGTTTGTCAGGGTAAAACAGGACTGCAGCATGGACCACTATGACTTCCCCAAATAGAAATGGGCTGGGAGGAGTTGGGCAGTGGCACAGCGGGTTAAGTGCATGTGGCACAAAGCCCAAGGACCGGCGGAAGGATCCTGGTTCAAGCCTCCCACTCCCCACCTGTAGGGAAATCGCTTCACAGGCGGCAAAGCAGGTCTGCAGGTGTCTATCTTTCTCTCCCCCTCTCTGTCTTCCCCTCCTCTCTCCATTTCTCTCTGTCCTATCCAACAACAACATCAGTAACTACAACAATAAAACAACAAGGGCAACAAAAGGGAATAAATAAATAAATATTTTTTTAAAAAGAAGAAAAAAAATTGGCTGGGGGCATTCTTTCTCTGTCTTCCAAGTGGTTGGTTTTGGCTTTTTATTTGTTTACCTTGTTTCAAAAAAAGCCCCTGTCTTAACTGAAATATGCATTTCTTTCCAAAAATTAGCAGAAGCATCAGTGCCCAAACGACCCTCATGATAATTCAGTGATGCCTAGTTATGAACATTTTATCTGGGCCTGGAGGACTTTTCAAATGGAAATTAACAGAGAAAGGTACACCTAAAACTCTTCTCTTCTAGCCTCCCCAACAGACACTGTACTTGTGGAAAGGAGGGGTGAAAACAGCAGATGAAGGTGAAGTGCTCCCTGTACCTTTCTCACATAAAAAAGCAAGCAGAATCTTGAGCTAACTCCATCACTGGTTACTGTCTCATACATAATTCTTCCCCTTTAGCTGGAGGCCTGTAATTGATTGCCCTGATGTGGCTTTTGAGTGTCAGACCCTGTTCTCCGGGTCTAAGGCTTCCTCGTCCTTCAAATCGAGTTATCTTAAATTGCCTTTCATTTTTCATCAGGCAAAGTCGATACAACAAGTAAGAATGGCTATGATCCAAAAGCATGGACACAGAACTGTTAACAAGAGACTGGATTCTATATTATTATTGGCTGGGTACAGAGTAGGAGGCAGTTCCTCCTTCAGCTACTGATCTAGTGCTGAGAACTCAAGATAGAGACAAGGCAATAAGCAGAACTACTAAAGTGCACAGGACAGAAAACATGCCCCGGGTCTGGGTGGTGGTGCACCTAGTTAAGTGCACACGTTACCATGAACAAGGATCTGGGTTCAAGCCCCCGATCCCCATCTGCAGTGGTGAAGCAGTGCTGTAGGTGTCTCTCTGTCTCTCTCCCTATCTCTCCTTTCCCTCTCAATTTCTGCCCGTCTCTTTCCAATAAGTAAAGATAATAAAAGGAAGGAAGGCAGGGAAGGAGGGAGGGACGAAGGAAAGGAGGAAGGGAGGGAGGGAGGGAGGGAGGAAGGAAGGAAGGAAGGAAGGAAGGAAGGAAGGAAGGAAGGAAAGAAGAAAGAAAGGATAAAGCATGCCCCTGACTTTACAGGAACAGCATAAGGTAAGCAAAGGAAACAACTTCACAAACCCTCATTGGAAGAAATGACTTGCAGAGAGAAACAGCATCTCACTGCTATGACCAAAAATGCTGAAGCTGTCAGAAACTATCGCTGAAGTTTCACAGTAGCAACAAAATGACTTATTTGATGATGAAACTGTGCTTTCTCTCTGCTGAGAAACCGAAAACTTCTGCCTAGTGGTTTTGGTCACTAAACTATCCAGAGCACAGAGTATTCGACAGACACTATCCACCTACAAAACTACTGAACTGCGAAATTTCCTTTTACCAATCATAATGTCTCTATTAAGTTCATATTCATTTACAACTTGTTGTTTTAAACACTTTTCTTTCTTTCTGGGATGCCTTTGATCAGCTAATAAACTGTTTTCTAAATGTTTCTGGGATTCTTGCAAAGCATATGAAATGGCTTCCATTTTTCAATAAATACATGTGTTTGCAAGTACTCAGAAATAAATATATCAAGGGTGGGAGGTGGTGCACCAGTTAAAGTGCACATATTACCAAGCTTAAAGACCTGGGTTTGAGCCCTTGCTCCCCAACTGCAGGGGAGTTAAAGCTCGTGAAGCAGGTCTGCAGGTGTCTATCTTTCTCCCCCCTCTACCTCTCTCTCCTCTCAATTTCTCTCTGTCCTATCCAATAAAAATTATAAAGAAAGAAAAAAAAAGGAAGAAAAATGACCACTAGGAATGGTGGATTTGCAGTGCTGGCATCAAGCCTCAGCAACAATCCTGGTGCCAATAAATAAATAAACAAATAAACAGACATAACAGTATGCATAATAAAATATGGACTGTTGGAAAGCTTCCAGTGGAGGCAATAGGATACAGAATTCTGGTGATTGTTGGGCATTAAACCAGCTCCCCCTGCTCCATGCTGCACTGCTGACAGTATGGCCTATTTACACAATCATTGTTTTGGCTGATCTATCTTCTTTCTACCTCGAGACCCACCCTGCCTGCAGAGTATATTAATCCCACCAGTTAAAACCATCACAACAGTTGCTAAGGACGCTTCCACCTTCCCAGCATGCCTTTTGCCTCTCTCCACCCCCTTTCCTAGCCATTTCCCTTCCCAACTTGCCACTTCTGGTTTTATCCCATAAAACCCACTTCTGTTCCTGGTTTTGCTCTCTTCTCTCTCCTGCTTCTTGACCTGGAGAAGGGCTGGCTTGCAGAGTGGGAGGTGGTGCCATGTGGATTAACCCGCTGTGCTCACACCCGACTCTGGGTCATTCTCGTGTGAATAAAGAATTGTATTACCACACGCCACGAGTTCCTGGATCCTCTCTCCTGCCTGCAACACTAGCCTGGCAGGTGATGGGAACTGTGTGGAATTGTATCCCTCTTATCCTACAATCTTGTCCATCATTATTAATCAATAATAAAATACTGGATTATTATAGTGTTATATATTATTAGATTATATGTAAAAATATAATTGAGAATTAAATATTTTATGAACAGCATTATATAACTAATAACTACATATTAATATAAATGTGTTATGCATAGTAATATATTGATAAGAGACTCCTGTATATTTATTATAAATATGGCTTATGTTTAAATATAGTTACATGCTTGCCACCCCTACCCCCTACTCCTTTTTCTTTAGATGTTTCTTCTAAAACTGTAAGTATGAGAAATTAAATGAAATGAAGTGAGAAATGAAAAAGGAAAAAAAAAACTAGTATAGCCACAGGCCCTTTGGAATATAACTAAAATATGCCTACTAGCTATCTACAAAATGGAGGACACAGCCCCACCACACACACTCTTCATCTGCACTACTCCAACCTTTAGGTCCATGATTGGTCAACAATTTGTTTGGCTTTGTATGTTAACTCTCTTTTCAGCCACCAAGTTCCAGATGCTAGCATGATACCGACCAGACTTCCCTGGACAGACAATCCCACCAATGTGTCCTGGAGCTCTGCTTCCCCACAGCCCCACCCCACTAGGGAAAGAGAGAGACAGGCTGGGAGTATGGATCCACCTGTCAACGGCCATGTTCAGTGGGGAAGCAATTAAAGAAGCCAGACCTTCTACCTTCTGCATCCCATAATGACCTTGGGTCCATACCTCCAGAGGGTTAAAGAATAGGAAAGCTATCAGGGGAGGGGATGGGATACAGATTTCTGGTGGTGGGAACTGTGTGGAGTTGTACCCCTTTTATCTTATGGTTTTGGCAATGTTTCCTTTTTAGAAATAGAAAATTAAAAAGAAAATGAGAATTGAAAGTGAGTGCTCACAAGGGGAATGGCATAGTCATGAAGTTTCTCCAGACTGTGTGCTGCTGGTTGGTGTCTCTGAGACATGGAATCTCCAATATATGCTCAGTGGTTAATGGTCACTGTCAACTTGTGACCTACAGACAGTTTCTTAAGGTCTTCCTCGATGAGCACTAGCTGGTGACTTAAACTATCAATTCCCTAATCTATGAGGGCAATCAGAGGGCTCAGACTACACACAAAACACACACATAAGAAGACAAAGGTTTGTTACACAAACAGGAAGAGAAATAGTTTATCCAGATTTTCAAAACTTCCAGGGTGAGACATTGTCACTGTTAGGTTGGAACAGATGAAAACTGCCACCTTTGTCTACCTCTAAGCTTTCTAGACTTCACTATCTTAAAACTGAACTATAATGATGTCCTCAGAAGTCAATGTCTATAGGCAGGATGACCATTTCACTCTCTTGCATCCTGCATCCTACCTCCTGCAGATTCTGTACTGCAAGTTCTTCACTGCAGTGGTCTATGAATACAACACAGATGGAACCAGCTTAAAGAATGGTACCCCAAACTATGATTCTGGTAACATTCCCAAACAGTAAAGTGATTTTAAGTGAGAGAGTACTGGAAGAATTCTTGGGTCTCTCTAGATTTAGAAAGCATTAAAATGCAGCATTCAAAGATTTGATGGAGAACAAACAACAGTAGGTAATTCCCACTCAGTCCAAATTTCTCTCAAAAGAGTAGGTAGTAGCATTGAAAGGAGAATGGATATAGTGATATAATTGTCCCAGAGAGAGGGTCCCACAGACCAAACTAAAACAACTAACTCCCTCCAAGAAAAAGACCATTGTAGAAAGCAGATACTGCTTCAGCAAAGTCACAGTATGAGGCGGTCAGGGAACAGCTCAGTAATGGTCCCAGTGGTCACCCCTAGATAAGATCTCTTTCCTCCTTTTCTTCCTCCTTTTCCTCCTCATTGCTGAATCACTTAATTAGTATGAATTTTTCATTACCTGGACCTCCTGTTTATCTGAAGTGAATCACATACCCTATTTTTTTTTGAACAAATGAATAGTCTGAGTAAAACCTTGAGCATTCAAAAATATGAATCACCAGATAACAGCTGAAGCCACAAAACTCAGGAAAGAAAAGGAGTAAAGTATTGGAGAAGACAACAAAATATATTTTGGAGACAAAAATAAAAGATTTATAATAAGCAAACCCAAAGCAAATTTTAAGTGATAACTGCCCAGCATGCTCATAAAATTTAGGAATGAAAATAATGGATTTTTTTGACAGGGAGAAAGAAATGAGAAGGAGACTAGCAAAATCATTAAAATAACTTTAAAATCATAGAAAAGTAGAAAATTGAATGGTTAGATTTAAAGTAATCTCTTGATCAAAAGATAATGAAAAACATGCTGTTATTTAGTAGACTGTATAGAACAGACACAGAGGGACAAGAATATTTGGTCTCTTGATCAAAAGCTAATGACCAAGTTTTAAATCACATCTTGATCAAAAGATAATAAGGAATGTAAAGTTATCTCTTAGGCTGCACATAGTAGATACAGAGGGGCAAGAACAGAAATAGGGAAAGGCAGAAACACAGAGATTACAGAATAGAGCTTCATGGTAAAGATAAGCTGAGAAAAGAACGTATAATGTTGAGTTTGAAGATTAAAGTGGCTTCCAATTTGCAAGGTAAAATTACCGAAATGAACCAAAGTATTAATCTTGATGTTGCTTTGGATTTTAAGACTAAAGACAGATCTCTAGTTACAAAGACCGATATAAGTTGTCTTAAACATCTGACTCACAGTATTAAGTACTGTAAGACCAGAAATAAAATTCTTTGTGATTTTGAAATTGAGAGGATGGGGAGGATAGAGAGGCACCTGCAGCCCTGCTTCACCACTTGTGAAGCTTTCCCCTTGCATTTGGGGACTGGGGACTCGAACCTGGGTCCTTGCACATTGCAACATGTATGCTCAACTAGGCGTGCCACCACCCAGCCCCGCTAACAATATTTTTACAACTACAACAAAAAAATGGGACCATGTGCAGAGAATGTGGCAGGAACTGAAAGCAGGGATATTACTAGCTAATTTCATAGAAAGAGAATTATACTAGTATTTTCTTCTGTATCCTGATTATAAGAGCAATGCTTAAATTATAAATTTAAGATAAAATTAGAAGAATTAAGAATGGAGAATACTGTGACTCATTATTTTTCAGAAGCTTGTAGAAATTATAGCCTGAACAGAAAATAAAAGAACAAAAAGCTAGGGGCCAGGTGGTGACACACCTAGTTGAGTGCACATATTACAGTGCTCAATGACCTGGGTTTGAGCCCCTAGTCCCCACCTTCAGGGGGAAAGCTTTGGGAGTGGTGAAGCAGGGCTGCAGGTGTCTCTCTGTCTCTCTCGCTCTCTATCACCTCCTTCCCTCTCAATTTCTGGCTGTCTCTATCCAGTAAATAAATAAAGATAATAAAAACATTTTTTAAAAAAGAATAAAAAGGTGTGTGTGTGTGTGTGTGTGTGTGTGTGTGTGTGTGTGTGTGAAAACTGGTGTTATTTATGATGATGTTTTTGGAGGAAAGGAAACCTAACAAACTGATATATATATGTTGTTTTAAAGGCACACATCTAAAGAAAAGTAGAACCACATCATTTTAAAATGTAAAACTAAAGGCAAAGAAACCAAACAAACAAAATTTAAGAAACAATTAATTGAGATAGAAGAAAAAAAGTCAAAAGCCAGTTTAAAGATAAATGAACAGAGTAATAAAGAGCCAGAACCTCTGTGTTGCCCCTATGTTAACTTTATAAATATCTGAAAAAGTTCTTCTCTCTGAGCTGTTGCAATCCCCCCCCCCCCCCCCCCCCGGAGCTAGCATACTCTACATGATAATAAATGTCTTTGATTAAGCCCCTTGGCCCCTCCCTCACTCAGCACTGGGGAAATTCATTCTATCATAATGAATGAGACCTCCCTCAATATAGAAATTCCAACACTTGCATGTCCAAATATTATTTCTAGATTTTACTTACAAGTAAAAGTACGATTTTGATATGTATTTGTGTGTGCATACACACATTACACTTTACAGTATAATATATGGATATTAAATAATGTATTATATTTATGGTATATTTGCCTAATTAAGTTCTAGAAACTAAGACATTTTTAACAGTTCAGTGAATAACTGACAATAAGTTGCATTTTCTTGGTCTCATTCTATGTAAGAACACATATATATTCTTTAAGGAAGTAGTTTAATAAATAATATGCAAATACAGATTTTTCTGTTCTTTTTATATCAGTTGTACCATGAACATTACATATTTTTAAGAAGTTTGGAGTTGGGTAACCAATGTCTTTGTTATGAATTATTTGGTTTAAAATATTCAAAAGAATAGTAAGAGTGAATTGTCCCAAGATTTTCAGCTAAAACATCAATTTTCTGGATGAAGAGGGCTGATTTTGGCTTTATATGTACATATATACATATGAAATTTTTTTTTTTTAGCAGAACCTGACCTATTTGGGGATAAAACAATAGAGCCCTATTAATAGTTATCATAAGGGGAAATCTCTATTAAGCATCTAATATTATACTGCTATTTTAATCAATGTACAATTGTAATGCCTGTTAATCTGATTTTAAATGATAGCTCTTAGTACTTTGGGGAAGCATGTTTTAGATGTTAAAGATACTGAGGCTTAAGATAGGAAAATGGCATTCTTCGAATTTATGGATTGAGGAAAAATTAGTTAAATTTGGATTTCAATTCCAATAATATTGCCCACAAAGCATAAACCTTAAAATGCTTATTAGCTCCTGAAAGATATAGGTGTAAAAATCACTAAGAGACAGAAACAAACTGCTCCCATGACCCATATTCCTGGGCATTACACATCGCAACAGCAGTCCCCATTCTTTGTGTGCTTTAGAACCACCTTGGGATCTTTTAAAGAAGCAGATGCCTTGGAGCCCACTTCAAACCAATTAAATAGGCATCTCTGGGGACACAACCAGGGCATCGGTATTTACAAGCTCTCCAGGTGATTCTAATAAGCATCCAGCACTAGGACTAAAGGCCCTGGGGAAAAACGAAAGAAAGAAAGAAAGAAAGAAAGAAAGAAAGAAAGAAAGAAAGAAAGAAAGAAAGGAAGGAAGGAAGGAAGGAAGGAAGGAAGGAAGGAAGGAAGGAAGGAAGGAAATAAAATGGAAGGCCAAACATTTGGCTGCAGCTGGTGTATTTTTACACAACCACAACAAATGGTGATCTTGTGTTGGGAAGCAAATGTTAAACTACATTTTTATCTCCCTGTTACTGATTCATTCATTCTCTCTCTCTCTCTCTTTCTCTCTCTCTCTCTCTCTCATTCACCTGAGATACTAAAATCATTCCTAAAAGCACTGGCCACATACCTCTCCCTCCATCCCCCACCCAAGGCTGGAGACCCTGGGGGGAAATTTGGAGATAGGGTGTAGCAGCAGCTAATGACATTCCTTTTGTTCCCAGGAGAATCACCAGCAAAGACAGATCTGTGCATCTTGCTCAATGTAAATGCTTGGATCACAAATGAGGAGCAGAGACAACAATGGCAGAATAAGACTATATTCAAGGATGGGAGTTCAAGCCCCTGGTCCTCACTTGCAGGCAGAAAGCTTCACAAGTGGTGAAGTAGATCTGCAGATGTTTCTCTATCTACCTCTCTCCTCTCAATTTCTCTCTGCCTCTATCCAATAATTAATAAATAAAATTAATCATAAATAAGCAAAAATCTTTGTGGTCCAAAAGGTAGAGCAGTGGATAAAGTGTTAGACTTTCAAGCATGAGGTCCTGAGTTCAATCCCCAGCACCACAAGTGCTAGAGTGATAGCTGGTTCTTTCTCTCCTCCTATCCCTCTCATTAATAAATAAAAAAATATGTATTTTAAAATATTTATTCATTCCCTTTTGTTGCCCTTGTTGTTTTATTGTTGTAGTTATTATTGTTGTTGTCATTGTTGGATAAGACAGAGAGAAATGGAAAGAGGAGAGGAAGACAGAGAGGGGGAGAGAAAGACAGACACCTGCAGACCTGTTTCACCACTTGTAAAGCGACTCCCCTGCAGGTGAGGAGCCGGTGGCTTGAACTGGGATCCTTACGCTGGTCCTTACATTTTGCCCCACTTGCACTTAACCCGCTGCACTACCACCCAACTCCCAATAAATAAAATTTTTTTTTAGAATAAATACAAATTTATAGCTGACAAATCATGCCACAGATTCCTTTACATAACAGACAGCTGAATCCTCAAGCAAAGAATGGAATAACCGATGGATCTGATCCTACCTCTTGTTTCTCTCTGCCCTTGTCCCTCACTACCCTGTCTTTCTTAGAGCAGGCGAGGAGTAATTTTGGCTGTGTCTCTAAGAGAGAGGAGCCTACAGGAGTTCATGGCAATCCTTTCTCATGCCCGGAGATGAGTCAGACCTAAGCATGGCCTGGAGGAGTTCAGGGACTCAATTTGTGAGAGGCTGGGCCAAACAGACTTTTGGACAGACACCAGGGGTCACTGTGTGAAGACTTCATATCCTGTCACCAGTGAAATGGCTGGGGCACAGGGACAAACAGCAGGCCGGGGACAGCAACCCTATCTAATTCCTGACATTACAGCTCCCTCCTGCCCCCTCTGATCTCCCTTACATCCTGGGATTGAATGGCCCTATAAAAATGTCCAGCGTGAAAGACAGATTCCAAAACTGAAGAAACAGTATCCTGATGGAAGTCCTTTAACATCCTCAGCCCTCTGTCTTGAGACCCTTCCCCCAGGCCCCATCATACCTACCCCTACCCCCACCTGTAGCTAAGCAGAGGATTTATGGGCTTTAAGCCCTGTTTTTTTTCTACAGTGATGGAAATCACTGGCAAGCATTTCCACCAGGCCCAACCCCATCCAAAGAGTCAAATATCAAGGCACCCAACTGAGCCCAGGACTCAGGGTTTATGAAGCCAATCACTGTGCCCTATAACCATAAACCATCTTATATTTACTATGACAGGATAGCATTTGAGTTCATGAAAAGATGATTTTTGTCTAGCTGTGGGTCCCTGGAAGGATGTAGGTCCTTTTACAAGGAGATTGTGTGTCAGGAACGGATATAGGGCCTGAAAAGCGAAATCAGTCAGCTGTTGTTGGCTCACTTTATTGGGGGCAAAGGCATCAACTCAGACCTAAAGGAGCCCTCGACACAACACGATCTCATCAATTCCCAGAAGTACTCTGAACTCTGGGAAGAACACGTACCTGTTCCATTATATGTGGCAGGTGGAAGGCAGAGGCAAGGGAACCCATTCCCTGAAGAGACACAGGGATCCCACTCGGAAAGTTGGGGGAAAAAAAAGGTGAGCGTCTCAAAGCTGTCACCAGACAAAACCCTGGGAAGATTAGAATCCTATGCTTCCCTTTTCAGGGTAGTAAGGAATGAAACTAAACAACTTTAGTACCAGATGAATGGAAGAAAGAGAACAGCGCTATTTTGTTACAAAAAGCGGAATGATACATTTTCTGCTGCTTTAGTAACCATCAGGACTGTGTGTTGATTAGTGCCAGATCCCTCACACATTTCATCTCAGCAGGAACCAGGGCAACTGAAGCAGTTTTGTAAGCAGTATAGGAATAGGAACCCAGGCAGACGAAGAAAATATCAGAGCTATTCAACTACTCTGCTGATCTCAGTAGGGAGAGCAGGACATTAAGAAGTTGTCATTTGAAAGATTGTCTCCAACTCTGATATACTCTGTAAGTGGATAGTCTCAAGGGGATACAAAAGTGTAGCCAGCTAACCTATTGCTAGGTTGGAGGCTGATGCTGTCTCTCTGCATGAGGATTTTTGTCCCCTAGAGCACACTGTTGGGACTCCTTTCTTTCTTTCTTTTTTTTTTTTAAATATTTTTTTTATTATTTTATGTATTTCCTTTTTGTTGCCCTTGTTTTTATTGTTGTTGTAGTTATTATTGTTGATGTTGTCGTTGTTGGATAGGACAGAGAGAAATGGAGAGAGGAGGGGAAGACAGAGAGGAGGAGAGAAAGACAGACACCTGCAGACCTGCTTCACCGCCTGTGAAGCGATTCCCCTGCAGGTGGGGAGCCGGGGGCTCGAACCGGGATCCTCTTGCCAGTCCTTGCGCTTTGGGCCACCTGCGCTTAACCCGTTGCGCTACGGCCCGACCCCCTGGGACTCCTTTCTTGCCTGAATATATTTCAGAACTTTTCTCTGTCTCCTTTTTTTCCCTCTCTCCCTCCCTCCTTCTCTCTCCTTCCTCGCCAACAGGGCTCAGTGCCTACAAAACTTCACCATTTCTGGTGGTCATTTCTTTCTAATGGAGAGGCAGATAGGTAGATGAGAGTTTCTCTACATAATTGTGATGCTATCTACTTCTGCTTTAGTATTTTCATGTCCTTCAAATATGTGTTTAGGAATGATAGGAGGGAGGGAGGGAGGGAGGGAGAGGGAAAGGGAGAGAGAAAGAGAGAGAGAGATCTTCAGAATTGTGAAGCTTCTCCTCTACAGTTGAGGATCTGGGTTCAAGTGCTCATGGTAATGTGAGTCCTGCTGAGTATGACACCACTTGACCCTGGAACTTTTTTTTTTTTTAATCAGATGTGGATTTGGTTTTTTATCATTACTAGTGCCTTAACACTGGTTTACAAAATCGTAAAAGTCCAGGAGTATAGTTTCACACCTACAGATGGTATAAGTCATCACACCCACCACCAAAGGCCTCTTGATAACAACCAAAGATTTCACAAAGCCTAACAGACTGTATTTTGAAGTGTATTGACTTTTCTAGTTTTTATTCTCTTTCGTTCTTTTTTTTTTAACTAGAGTATTGCCCAGCGCTGGCTTATGATAGTGCCAGGAATTGAACTCAAGACTATAGACTGTGAAGCATGAAAGTCTTTTGCATAACTACTGTGCTACCTCCCTGTCCCATTTGCTTTAATAACCCATATTTCACATAGGGGTGAATCTATTCTGTAGTTGTCTTTCACCTCCTTTCTTACTTCACTTAGCATAATCACCTCCAGTTCCATGTATGGAGAGAACTCAAGCAAAAATGTAAATACTTAATTATCCATGCAATATCATTCCTAAACACATATTTGAAGGACATGAAAATACTAAAGCAGAAGTAGATAGCATCGTGATTATGTAGAGAGACTCTCATACCTGAAGCTTGAAAGAAAGTCTCAGGTTCAATCCCCCATAACACCATAAGCCAGAGCTGAGTGGTGCTCTGGTAAAAAAGAAAAAAAAAAACATAAAAATATTAATTTGAAAAAAATATATGCAGTCCTATGTTCATTACTGTATCTTTCAAAATATGGAAATAACATAGATGCACCAAAACAGATGACTGGATAGAGAAGCTATGAAACACACAGGCATACGCAAAACAAAATAAATTTAAAGATATGAGCTTCCACCATTTAGGACCAAAAAAAAAAAGAGGATATTTCCAAACTTTTTAACTGCTCTCGATTAACTTGGAAAGGTGATATTAAAATGTTAAATCTGGTGGTCCAGGAGGTGGCGCAGTGGATAAGGCACTGGACTCTCAAGCATGAGGTCCTGAGTTCAATCCCTGGCAGCACATGTACCCTAATGACGTCTGACTCTTTCTCTCTCCTCCTATCTTTCTCATTAATAAATAAATAAAATCTTTAAAAAAATGTTAAATCTGCAACTATACTTTTGGTGTTAAGCAGAGAGTTTTTGTGAGTTTCATTATGAATGAGTAACCCAGTCTACTACTATATAGTAAGATATCTGGACTCTTGCTATTAACCTAGAAGCTACTGTACATAACCATTGCTTTCTAGGATGGTAGACTTCAGGATTGGCCCGGAAAGTATTTAAGGTAAAAAACAAAAAGCAAAAAAACCTCCATCAGCAGTGCCTCAGGAAACATGTTAATGACATCTTTTTCTATACCTAGATCTTCATTTTGGCTTTTGAAAATACCATGTATTAAGGGGGTCGTGTGCAGCAGGTTAAGCACACGTGGTGCAAAGCACAAGGACTGTTCGAGCCCCTTTCCCACCTGAGGGGGGAGTCGATCCACAAGCGGTGAAGCAGGTCTGCAGGTGTCTATCTTTCTCTGCCCCCTGTCTGTCTTCTCCTCCTCTCTCCATTTCTCTCCGTCCTATCCAACAATGAACAACATCAACAACAATGACAATAGCCACAACAAGGCTACAACAACAAGAGCAACAAAAGGGGGGAAAAAATAAATGACATGTATTAAATCCTGAGTGTAGATGATAAGAAATGTGAAATGTGTTCCAGAAATCTGAGGGAAAGGAACTGTTCTCCAAAGATGCAGGCTTTTCTGACAGTTCTGTTTTCCTGAGGAAACTGTCCCCTCTACAAATCTATTGTTGTTGCTGTTGTTATTTTTAGTGTGTTACTTTGGAATAGTTATAAATGTCAGATTACTTTTCTTTTGTTTTATTTGCTACTTTTTTATATTATTTGCTTTGTCTCTTTGCTCTTTTTCTTGACTTCTTAGTGGACTTGCCAAGTTTACTTTTATTTTGCTTCATCACTTTCCCCACTTGTAGTCTTCTAGTGATTATATTGTGCTCACTTGTCTGCAAGTGTGGCTATTCATTCTGGGAGTCTCCTGGGATGTATATCATGAAAAATCATCAGGAACAGTTTAGTTTTCCTGCTGCCAAAAAAGAAAATTTTAAAAAAGGGGGAGGGCTGTTTCCATGGTCCTGAGACCCATTCTTATGTTGATTTCTCAGCTTGTGAATCTGTGAGTCTCCCACTTCACAGAAAGCATATGGTCAGACAGACCATATGCAAACACACAGAATAGAACTGTGGTTTTAATGCCTTATATGTGACTTTATCTTTTCTTTTTCAAAAGAATTCTTTTTTAAAAAATATTTATTTCCTTTTGTTGCCCTTGTTGTTTTATTGTTGTAGTTACTATCGTTGTTGTTGTTGGATAAGAGAGAAATGGAAAGAGGAGGGGAAGACAGAGGGGGAGAGAAAGACAGACACCTGCAGAACTGCTTCACCGCCTGTGAGGCAAATCCCTTGCAGGTGGGGAGCCGGAGGCTTGAACCGGGATCTTTTCGCCAGTCCTTGCGCTTTGCGCCACATAATCTTTTCTTTTTTAAAAATTACTTTATTATTATATTTATTTATTGGCTAGAGACAGCCAGAAATTGAGAGGGAAGGGGGAGATACAGAGAGAGAGAGAGAGAGATGCCTGCAGCCATGCTTCACCAGTCTTAAAGCTTTCTCCCCCACACATGGGGATGGGGGACTCGAACCTTGGTCCTTGCACTTTATAACATGTGCACTCAACCAGGTGTGCCACTGCCTGGCCCCACTTTCTTTCCTTTTACTCTAGATGGCACATAGAAGGTAAGTTTCATTATTATTATTATTATTATTATTATTATTATTATTTTAAATCCATTACCAAAGGGCTGTATCCCCCACCCTTATCCCCATGGACAACCACTATAGTTCTCCCACAATCTTGAAAACAGGTTGATGTTTTGTTTTGTTTTTCAACATTTATATATTCAATTCTCTATATTCCACATATAAGTAAAGCCATTCTGTAGTTGTCCTTCACCTCCTTACTTGCTTCACTGAGCATAATCTTCTCCAGTTCCATCTACTGTATCCCAAAGGACACAATATCATCCCTTTTTATTGCTGCATAATACTCTGTTGAATATATGTCCCATAACTTTTTTATCCAGTCCTCTGTTGAAGGACATTTTGGTTGCTTCGGGGTTTTTGCTGTTGTGATCTGCTGTAAACATCAAAGCACACTGATCCCTTAGAATCAATGTTACTCTATCTTCAGGGTAAATGCCTAGCAGTGGAATTGCTAGGTCAAATGGCATTTCCACTTGTATTTGTTTAAGAAGGCTCCATACTGTTTTCCAAAGTGGTTGCACCAACTTACATTCTCACCAGCAGTGTAGCAGCATTCCTTTGTCTCCACATCCTCTCCAACACTGATCTTCCCTTGTTTTATTGATGGAACCCATTCTCACAGGTGTGAGGTGGAGTTTCAATGTGGTTTTCATTTGTATTTCTCCAATGATGAGCAGGGTAAGTTTCCTCACTGCTTTTTTTTTTTTTCCTTTGAGACTGGGAGGTGATATTTTTAAATCCATATAAGTTAAGGTTTTAACCAAGACATTCAGCATTAAGGAAGGGGCATCATTTTGTCTCTTCTGGCACAGAGAGGTCAAATTTAGACTCCCCCACCCCCACCCTGCAATTTTGATCTTCCATCTGGGGGGCGGGGGCAGTGGGATATCTTCTCTCCTGTTCAACCTCAGTAGTTACTGTACCTTCAGTAGCCACTAACATTCTGGCAGAATTTCCTTTTGAACTCTGGCTGAGTATGCTTCTTTGTGTTGTGGTGATTTTTCTATTTTATGCAGTGGTCCTATGTGTTTACAGTTCATGAGTAGGAAGAAAATCATATCTTTGCTCAGCCTGATGCTCCCTTATTACTGAGAGTGTTTTGGAGATAATTAAAGTCTGTAATTACGAGGCCATATTACTACTTCTCCTAGGCAGAAATAAGCATTTATCATCTACTTCTACTACTTTAAAGTATAGAAGCCTACGATGTGAACTCACCCTTCAATGGAAACTGCCATAAGATGCTATCAAGTCTAGAATCTGATGTTCCCAGATAATAAGAGAATGGATCAGGCGATTGACAATTCATGCCTCTGGCCTTTTCCCTGCCAGATCCTTCTATTTCATTCTCTTTGTACAACCAGTAGTGATTTTATAAACATGGTCATTTTTTCATGACCATCAACTTCTGAAGCTTTAATGAAGGAAATAGACTGGAAATAAGATTCTGGTGTTCTTTTGGAAATTCAGTTCTGTGGGAAAGGTAAAATATAACTTCTGACTAGCATACCCAAAGAATTTTAATGCCACCTCCCCTTATATCCATCCTAGTGTTTGCTTTCACTCTTCTAAATTTTTTAAATAGATCTTTATCCATTCCACACTCCTCCCACCTTCCTGCTCACTTAAACTGTGTACTTCCCTGGTAGGAAGTTCTATTCTGAGAGTCACTACTAATCCATCTTGGAAACTGCCACAATGCAGAAGACAGAAGCTAGCAAGTTAACACTGAATTTGGCCTCTCAAAGACTTTGTTTAGCTCAAAAGTGACAAAAATCATTTAGAACTATTGATATTCAAGTATTTTTCAATCCATTTAAGAGATTCTTGTTGCAATAGAGAGATGTAAAAAAAAAAAGTCAAGATATAGAAAGTGTAAATTGGGCTTCATGGATACATATATGTCATTAATACTGTGTTTTTCCTCTTGTCTGTTTGCTGTTTTTGTTTTTTAACCAGAGCACTGCTCAGCTCTGTCTTATGGTGGTGTGGGGGATTAAACCTGGGACTTCAGAGCCTCAGGCATGAGAGTCTCTTTGCATAACCATTATGCTATCTGTCCCCCCTTGAATGTAGGTCTTTTCCTTCTTCAACTTCCGGATACAAAAATCTCTTTTTTTTTTAAACTCTAAACTGATAAGAACAACAGAGACATAGTACTAATATACTTTCTTATAGTAAAGGTACTTCCAAACTATATACAATTTTGAAAGGAAGACGAGGAAACAATCAACCATCTGTAAACTAGCATGCTGGTATCTTAATGCATTTCAATTCAATCTTTTCCCCCTCATGACTTCTATTTTAACCTAACTGTAATTGTGACATTCTGAGGTTTTTTTTTTAAGCATCTGCAGAAGTGTTAGGCCCCCAGGAATTTTATTTATTTTTGCAGTCAAAAATCTCTAAGTAGAGAAAAGTGTAAAAAAAAAAAATTCCTGACCATCTTTTACAGAGAAGCAAACTGAGATAAAGTCATTTGATAGTGAATTGTTCAGCATCACATAGAGAATAAAAGAGAAGAGAAGCTTGTTATTCATGAATCTTTCTTTTTAAATGTCTCTGAAGCAAGAACACTCATGTCTGCTACTGCAGTCCACATAAACTCATAAGTAGTGAGAGCTCTACACACCTCTCTCCCACCTCTAGCCCCTTCCCTTCTGGTAACTATAGTTCTGTTTTCAAAATCTAAGAGCTTGTTTCTGTTTTGTGAAATCATGTGGAAGAGTTACTTTTCAAACTATCTTATTATTTTATTTTAATAAGAGAGAGAATGTGTGTGAGAGAGATACCAAAGCACTGCTCAGTTCTGGCTTACAGTAATGTGGGGGATTAAACCTAGGACTTTTGAGTCTCAGTAATTATGCCATCTCCTCAGACCTAAAGAGTGACTTTTGATTCCTTTCATGCTCCCAGACCAACCGAACACCAAAGTGTGAGAACACTTCCTTTCCAGCCTCATCTTGATCCAGCCTCTTATTACCTATGGCTCTAATGACTAGTGTTGATCCCTTGATTGGATTCCCAGAAGAAGGACATTCTTTTTGTTTTTTTTTTTAATATTTATTTATTTACTTTTGTTGCCCTTGTTATTAATTATAATTATAATTAATATTATATTTATAATTGTATATTTATATATTTATTTATATATTATTTTATTTATATATTTATTTTATTATATTATATATTTATATATTTATTTTATTATATATTATATATTTATGTATTATATTTATAATTATAAATATTATAATTAATATTATATTAATTATAATTATGAATTATAATTATAATTTGTTGCCCTTGTTATTAATTATAATAACTATAATAATAGTTATTATTATTGTTATTGATGTCATCATTGTTGGATGGGACAGAGAGAAATGGAGAGAGGAGGGGAAGACAGAGAGGGGGAGAGAAAGCCACCTGCAGACCTGCTTCACCACCTGTGAAGCTACACCCCTGCAGGTGGGGAGCTGGGGGGGAGGGGTCTCGAACCGATATCTTTACGCTGGTCCTTGTGCTTTGCGCCACGTGTGCTTAAACTGCTGCGCTACCACCCAGCTCCCAAGAAGGACATTCTACCCCACAGTATCTCAACTGAGTTGTCCACTGCCATATCAGTCCTCCTAAAAATATATATATATATTTTTAATTTTCACTGGTGACTTAATAATGTTTAGTAAGATTTTAAGATAACAGGGGTATAACTCCACACAGTTCCCACCACCAGAGTTCTGTGCCCCCTCCTTTCATTGGAGCTCTAGGGGTATGGACTAAAAAAAATACATATATATAGATATAGATATAGATATAGATATAGATATAGATATATTTCTTTATTGGATTAAATGTTTATAGTCATCAATAAAATACAATGGTTTGTACATGTATAACATTTCCACATAACAATACAACCCACACTAAGTCCTCCCCTGCCTTCATGTTCGAGGACCTGAACCCTTCCTCCCACCCCAGAGTCTTTTACTTTGGTGCAATACACCAACTCCAATCCAAGTTCTACTAAGTGTTTTCCCTTCTGAAAAACTTTGTTTTTCAACTTCTGTCTATGAGTGAGAGCATTCTACATTCATCCTTTTGTTTCTGACTTATCTCACTTAAAATGTTATTTTCAAGATCCATCCAAGACAAAGTGAAATTGTCACTTCTAATAGCTGAGTAGTATTCCATTGTGTATACAGACTGCAACTTGCTCAGCCACTCATCTGTTGTTGGACACCTGGGTTGCTTCCAGGTTTTGGCTATTACAAATTGTGCTGCTATGAACATAAGTGTACACAAATCTTTTTAGATGGCTATGTTCAGTTCCTTAGGATATATCTCCAGGAGAGGAATTGCAGTGTCATGGGGAAGGTCAACTTCTATCTAGCCTTCTGATTATTCTACAGACTGTTCTCCACAGGGGATGGACCCATTGACATTCCCATCAGCAGTGTAGGAGGGTTCCTTTGTCCCCACAACCTCTCCAGCATTTGTTGCTGTTACCTTTTCTGATGTATGACATTCTCACAGGAGTGAAGTGGTATCTCATTATTGTCTTTATTTGCATTTCTCTGACTAAAACATTTAATGGCACACATCATTGATGTGCATATAACTTTCCCTATTTCCATTGAAAAAATGTCTTTTTTTTTTTTAATGGAGTAATCAGGAATTAACCTGGGGCCCTGTGGAGGCAATGTTATCAACAAACAGACTTTCTGGCTCAATTTTCAAATCTAAATTCTCAGAAACAGGGCAAAGGGAGAAGGAATAATGCCACATCACCCAGATAACTTCTCCATCATCCATGGACAGTTCATTCGTGCTATTAGTGGTGCTCTCATGTGATGTTGGGGCCTCACACTGGACAAGGAATATATTGTATCTACTAGGCCTTTTCCTGGTTCCAGATGTCAAACATAAGCTGGCATTCAGAATACCACAGTGAGGTTCTAATTTTTCTTCTTCATCGGATCTTAAGAGTACTACTTCAGATTTAAAAAAAAAAAAAAATCTAGTCTAAGTTTATCCTCTTAACTCGAGCCCATGTCTGTACTCACAACCCTCCCTCCTCCTCTTTACAGTTGCCCTATGCTGTACCTGGAATTTCTCCTTAGTGACTCTTTATCTGGTGCCCCCACCCTGTGCTCTAGGACACACAGAGATCTCTCTCAACTCTGAACTCCACTCATAACTTATCATCTGCACTTCCACCTAACATTGCAGACACTACCTTCTGCTGTGATTCTTTCCTGGCTCCTGAATCAAAGAAAATGTATCTTCTTCCTTTCTTTCTTCTAAAAAAAGTTTTATTATCTTTATTTATTGGATAGAGACAGTTAGAAATTGAGAGGGAAGGGGGAAGACCAAGAGACAGAGAGACACCTGCAACACTGCTTCACCACTTGCAAAGCTTTCCCCCTGCAGGTGGGGACCAAGGGCTCAAACCTAGGTCCTTGTGCAATGTAACACGTACGCTCAACCAGATGCGCCACCACCTGGCCCCCAAAAATGTATCTTTCGAGGCTAAAAAGAAGTTGGATGATGATACTTGAAGTCAGAAAAGAGCTGAAGCCTACCATTTTGAGTTTATAATTTGCCAAAATTGCAAGACAACATAAATGAAACTGCATATGGTACGATGCAAACAGGGCAGTGCTTTGAAGAGAGAACCACAGAGATAAAAACATGAATTTGCCTCCAGTCTACTCTTTGTTCCCAGCACGAAGTTTTTGCTCACCCTTCTGATTATGACTTGTATCAGGAAACAGAAAAGGAAAAACCATTCTTACTCTTCAATTCCCACTCTTTCAACTCCGAGTTTATACTCAGAATCATTCAGATATTGTAACACCCCCCTTCACACACACACACACACACACACACACACACACAATACACACATTTAAGAAATTTCCAGCTGGGGAGATGGGCAGTGGCATACTGGGTTAAACGCACATAGTACAAAGTGTAAAGACCCACAAGGATGCCAGTTCGAGGCCCTGGCTTCCCACCTGTAGAAGGGTCACTTCACAAGTGGTGAAGCAGGTCTGCAGATGTCTATCTTTATTTCCCCCTCTCTATCTGTCCTCCCCTCTCAATTTCTCTCTGTCCTATTGAATTATCACTCGAGGAAGATGGGTCCTGAAATTAATTCAGTCTAGTATGTTCCCAGCCGTGACCATGGAATGTGAGCTCATCCCTACAGTGAAGCTCTCCTATCATTGTCAACATTGTCACTGGCAGCAGGTTCAAGCCTGCTACAATTTAACTTTTGTGTCTGAAAACTGTTTTAAGGATTCTAAAGAACGATAGTTGGTTGTGCTTTTGCTGTATCTCTGACTTTTTTGTCTGACAGCTCTCTTTCTGATAACTCAGAAGAGCTGTTAATTTAGAACGTAATCAAAATTCTCCCACGTGAGCAGTAGGAATATTAGATGTTTTCCCAAAGAACAATTTTGCTAGATTTATCGAAATTCACCGTTACACCTGCTGGCAGGATGCAAATCGGTGTTAACTCCTTTGGACAACAGTATGGAGAGTCTTTCAGTGAATAAAAATGTGAATAACTGGGGCCGATGGTAGCGTAGTGGGTTAAGCGCACATGGCACCAAGCACAAGGACTGGCCTAAGGATCCCAGTTCGAGCCCACGGCTCCCCACCTGCAGGGGAGTCACTTCACCAGCGGTGAAGCAGGTCTACAGGTGTCTACCTTTCTCTCCCCCTCTCAGTCTTCCCCTCCTCTCTCCATTTCTCTTTGTTCTATCCAACAACAATGACATCAATGACAACTATAATAATAACCACAACAATGATAAAACAACAAGGGCAACAAAAGGGAAAAAAAAAAAAAAACAGCCTCCAAGAGCAATGGAATCATAAGACAGGCACCAAGCCCCAGCAAAAAAAAAAAAAAAAGTTAATAACTTATGATACTCTGATTCCTTCCACCCATCCAATAGATAGCTATTGAATCATTACAAGATGTTCCTGCAAATATATATTTTTTCTTTTTGGATAATAATTCACATGTGGGGTGAGGAGAATGGGGTGGTCAGGGTGAGCATATCCAAATCTGAGTCTTGATAATTTGATGTGAAATTTGCTTGATGCAACTTATACAGGTCAGGACATGATACCCCAAATATGACACCTGAACATAGTGAAGGAGAAAAATAGCCAAAAATGAGGTTACCCAGACCGCCCTGACATTTTTCCCTGAAACAGGTCATGAATCTCTCTTATGAGAGATGCCTTCCACATACCCTGGGCAAAGAGACAGTCTGCAGGTCAATATTTTAATACACACACACAGAGAGAGAAGAGAGACGCCACCACCAAAGCTTCTTTCAATGTGGCGGAGACTGTGCTCAAGTCTGGGTCCTGCAGATAGCAAAGCGTGCACACCGAATTAGCTACTTGATCTTTCCAAACCATTTTATTAAAGTTGTCTATACAGTATTCCCCGTCTTAAAAACAAGTCACGTGAATAAAGAGATGTGAATCTTTTGGGGCAACAAACAGGCAAAAAGAAGCAGTAGACTATCACTTACATAAAATATATTATATGGTGTTTTGAAGGCTCACTATTTGAGAACTAAAATAGCTATGGAACTGTTTTACTAAACTTTGGCCTATCAGATCAGTAGTGGGACTTAATGACCCAGTGGTCATTTCCAGTGCTAATGATGAGATCTTATGATAACGCACGTCTTTCTTCATAGTAAAGTACTTTGCTTTCACGTAAGAATAAATAAACTCGGTTCCCAAAGGGTTGACATTTAGTACAAACTCCATGAATTCCAAACAAGTATTGAGCATAAGAAAAGTCAGTTCACCATTCTGAGCCTTATGTATATCAAATTTTCAAAAAGAATATGCTTCAGATACATTTAAAATGTGTATCTAGGAATGACTATATCTAGGAATATATCTAGGAATGACTAGGTTATTCCTAGGAATGACTGTGTATATGTGAAAGACTTATCTAGGAATGACTGCGTATATGTGAAAGACTTATCTCTGTAATTTTCAAACAAACATAATTTGTTAGTCTAAATTAACTTCCTCTGATTATGGAAGACACTTATTGTCTTTAACTACTGTCTTCGCATATCTCTAAAAACTTACTACATCCCACAGACTCAAACCTTTTTTTATTTGCTAAATGTGGCCTGAGAACAATCTAAAGTTTCCCTCTGATTTTAAATTTACCCTGAACTTAAGCAAATACACACACACACACACACACACACACACGCCTTTCCTGGGAAGCAGTTTGTCCAACTAAACACTTCCTCTTTTCTGATGGATGCTATAAAGGGGAAACAACTCCTTTGGCAAAGTATAGAACATCATTACTCAAACCCGAGTTCAACAGTTCAGAGTTTTTGAGGCCTTGGGGGAGGAAGAAAAAGAACTTTCTGTTTTCAATGAAAAAATGATTTTTTGCCCAAATTTTTAAAACTGAGCTAGCGTATTTTACAGAGTTCTGATAAAAGACACACGTAAGTCAGAGGTTCAAATCAGCATATTGCAATTGCTTATATAATGAATTATGATTGGATTTTTAAGAACTTTATGCCTTGAATGGCAATAATTTTGCCCAAACCTTTAAAACTGAACTAGCACATTATGGTTATATATATGTGTGTGTGTGTGTGTGTGTGTGTGTGTGTGTGTGTGTGTGTGTATTTGTGTGTTTAAGTCCAAGTCAGTGTGCTAATGCAGCTATTTAAGTGGAAAAAGAAATTTTATTTGATGTTTTCTAAATGAAGTGAAAATGTGCTCAAAAGCACAGAAACAAAATAAAACCTATCTGTTGGTGCAGTTTTCCAAGCAACAAAGATGTTGTGGATGGAATGAGGCCTTTTAATGTTCAGTTGAACTCTCAATATTCCACACGGGTCACTAATCTTCTCTGTTCCAGACTCTTGGAAACAGAGTTGGCAGTCAGCTGAGGTAAAGAACAAACACCTCATCACAGACCCCTGCAAGCGTCAACCCGGCTTTGACCTAGCACGTTATGATTGGGCCCTCCTCAATCGCTATCAAACAGGCCATGGCCGGTGCGCCGCTATGTTCCATCGCTGGGGAGCCAGAGACGACCCGAACTGCCCCTGTGGCTCCAGACAGACTATGACCCACGTAGTCAACGACTGCCACCTCTCCAGATTCAAAGGAGGTCTCGAAACTTTACATCAGGCTCAACCTGACGCTGTTGACTGGCTACGGAAGAAGGGCAAACGCTAGAAGAAGACGGGTCACCTTTTGTATTTGCAAAGCACTGTTAATACTTCTGTTAGTTGATTAATGATTTTCGTGTCCTATATCCCAGAGAAATCAATACTCTATTATAAAAAGCACAGTTGCAACACTGCTCTATCTTAGCAAAGACCTTACTTTTAAACTAGCATTGTAATAGCGAGTCGTTCCTGCATGCATTTTAACAACGTGTTAAGTTGGGTGAGTTAATGAGACGCCATCATTTCTTAATTTTGTTGAGGCAGGTGATGTGAATTCTTTGAAGATGATATTTCTTTCTTCTTTTTTTATCTTTATTTATTGGAGAGAAACAGCCAGAAATCAAGAGGGAAGGGAGAGATAGAGAGGGAGAAAGAGAGAGACACCTGCAACAATGCTTCATCACTCTCAAAGGTTTCCCTCTTCAGGTGAGGACCTGAAGCTTGAACCTGGGTCCTTGCAAGTTGTAACAGATGTGCTCCACCAAGTGTGCCACCACCCTGTCCCTGAAGACAGCATTTCTACTCTGCAGAAATGAGGACTCTCTGTTCAACAAAAGATTGAGTACACTAAGCAAATTTACTGGGAGACAGTGACTGCAGAGAGGCATGTGACTTGAAAAACAAACAAGGAGCAGCAAGGACCAAACATTTACACATTTAGAATCCCTAGACCTATCTACCAAAAATATTCAGGTTGACTGTGAACAAGATCTGAAACTGCTTTTCTTTTTTTTTCCTTTCTAAATTTTCTTTCTTTATTAAAAAATTTTTTTATATTTGTTTTCCTTTTCATTGTCCTTTTTATTGTTGTTGTAGTTATTATTGTTGTTGTTGTTGTTGTTAGATAGGACAGAGAGAAATGGAGAGAGGAGG